>NC_047655.1:26248889-26343603 GCF_902201215.1 Prunus dulcis | reverse complement strand
GGTTCTAACTTGAAGAATGCAAGGCCCGGGTCCTGTTCCCTAGGGCCATTTTAAGCCCCTTGGAAGAGTCGGGTCACTTATACATTTGTAAGGAGAAAATTGTCAAATTGTCACAAGTGGGTTTCGGGTTTTCAGCCCCACAATGGATTGGGCTTTACTGTGAAAGTAGAATTGGGTTTGGGCTTTCATCATCAACTTAGAACTCTCATAATATTTTGTGATCTGTTTTGCCATAAAACTAGAAACAAAATTTAAGTAAATGTCTTTGTCCTTTTACTTTCATATATTTTTATATTACTCAATTTACTTAAGTTTACAATGTAAATAAGGAAGTACCCCCAATTTGGATTCAAATAAAAATACTAGAAAATCAAATTCCCACCAAATCAAAATATGAAAAATCAGTTTTAGTGCAAAATACGATATAGGCTAAAAATGATGCCTCATTAAGTCAATATATACTTCATATGAAAATCCCATAAAATCAAATTTTCTTATATGATGTGTAAGGAATAAAAGCCCCCAAAAATTATCTTGAGAAAATGATTATTCCGAAAAACCATTTTTCATACTTAGCCAATATTGCACCTCCGCTTAAAAAATTATGGGTCCGCCCGTGTCTATAAATACCAACCAATACTCTTCACTTTTAACACCAAATCCTCATAATTTTTTTTTCTATAAATACCAACCAATACAACTAATAAAATAAAATCTTATCCGATATGAATAGTATTGACACGTAGTAATCCAAAACAAAAAATCCGAAAATATTATCCAAATTAATTGTTTAAGTAAAAAAAAAGTTGTGAAAAAACAACAAAATGAATGGTACTTGCCCTTAGCCATGGCAATGGGTGGAAACACAAAAAACTATTTGCAAGGGCAACCACTATTCACATGAATAGTGGCTGCCCTAGCTCCCCCCTTGCCATGGCTAGGGGCAAATGGGTGGAGTTGCTCTTACATTTAAAAATTACTTGGGTTGCGCTGTAGGGATAGTAATAATTGAGTTTGGGCTTTCTGGTTACAATTGAAGGGGTTGGGATTTAGGGTTTATGCACTTGTATTTACGGTTATAATTGAAGGGTTTGGGCTTTATGGAGCGTACGAATTGGTTTTGGGGTACATGATTAAAATTCAAGTGTTTAGGGTTTGTGGTTTATGCGTCAAAGTTAAAATTGAAATGGGTTGAGCTCACAGTTAAAATTGATTGGGTGCAAAGGCTGTTATGGATCGTATTAATTGGGGTTGGCTTGTAGGGTTAAAATTCAAGGGTTACTATTTTATTTTTGGATTAACAGTTTTGAATTTTGGTTGAGCTTTATGGTTAACATTGAATTGGGTCTGGGCTTTTGGGGGCAAAGTATGGTTTATGGTAATTTTGAAATGGTGTTAAAAAAAATGTATGGCGGAGTTTATTCCGAATGGACAATTGTACCCCTACATGTTTCTATAAAACAGCCTCTCATGTCCAACCAAATTTCGAGCATATTATCATACACACTCTAACGTATCTATCTTCACCAAAAGCAAGGAAAAAACGGGGTCATTGTTGAACAAAACGGAAGGTTCGCTTTCGTTTGGAAAAATTCAACGGCCCGCCGAAAAAGGGGGCCAACAAACCTACTCTGTCCAACCAACGGGCTATTTATTCAAACGAACGTCGTCCTTTCGTTCCTGAAGAAAAGTTAAACGTTCACCCAAACAAGCTCCCCAACCACTTTACTTTTTCAAACAAATGAGCTACTTGTTTACAAGAACGCAACCAATGCGTTTGTTGAGGAAAGGTATCTGTTCGCCGAAAAAATATACCAACGAACTTACTTTTTCAAACAAACGGGTTGTTTGTTCATCTGAGCGCAAGTAATTGCTTTGGTTCATAAAAAGTTGACGTTCCACCGAAAACGGTTCCCACCAAAAGTACTTTTCATAACCAACAGGGTATTTATTCATATGAACGCATTACCTGTGTTCCTAGAGAAAAGCTCTCTGTTCGCGAAAAAATCTCCCCAACGACCTTACTTTTTCAAACAAATGAGAAACTTTTGAAGACAAACGCTCGTAGTGGCGTTTGTTCAGGAAAGTTATCTGTTGGCCGAAAAAATATACCAACGACCTAACTTTTTCAAACAAACGGGCTGTTTGTTCATTCGAACGCAAGAGTTTGATTTAGTTCAGAAAAATTCGACGTTCCGGCGAAAATGAAGGCCAACAAACTTACTTTTTCAAACCAACAGAGTATTTCTTCATACGAATGCAGTACTACGTTCGTGGAGAAAAGTAACCCGTTTGACCAAAAAATGCCCCAACTACCGCTCTTTTTCAAACAAATGGGAAACTTTTTCAGTACTACGTAAAATGTACGTTGGTTGAGGAAAGTTTTCTGTTCGCTGAAAAAATATACCCAACAACCCTACTCTTTCACACAAACGGGGTGTTTGTTAAGTGAACATAAGGGTTGTGTTTGTTTAGTAAAGTTACCCATTCCCACACAAATGGGCCCCACTAGCGTACTTTTTCAAACAAACTAGGTGCGTCTTGAACCAAACAGAAGGGGGTGCGTTGGTTCAGAAAAATCCCACGTTCCCCCGAAAAAGAACCCCAACAGAAAAAAAAATTTAAACAAACGTTATTTGTTTTCATACTAACGCAAGGAGTTCGTTCAATGACGAAAGTTACCAGTTCGACGGAAAAAGGATCCAACGAACTCACTTTTTCTAATAAACGTGGTCTTTGTTCAAGTTAACGCAAGTGTTGCGTTCGTTGAGTAAAGTTGACCGTTCCCCGGAAATATGACCCCAACGAACTTACTTTTTCAAACAAACGAGGTATGTGTTCAACAGAACTTAATGGAGTGTCTTCGTTTAGGAAAATTCGACGTTCCGCCGAAAAAGAAACCCCAGTCCAAACTACAAAACGACCAAGTACAACGAACCAGGGTAAAATGAATGATTATTTAAGGACTTACTTCCTCTACATTTCAACTCAAAGACTTCCACCTATTTTGTACTTAATCCATTATTGAAACACAATCTGAGAGACAAAAACAGAAAACCCATACAATGTCCCATTCAATGGTTGGTAGCTCAAGAGGCTCCACCACACCTAAGAACAAGAGGGTGGGTGATGATGGTGTTAATTCATCGAATTATGTCCGCCAACAAGTCAAACGAGCCCATGATGTCACGAAGCCTCCCACCGAGGCTAGTAACAACATCTTTGATGAAGGAGATTCAACGACCAAGTACGAGCTTTACAATGGCGGGATTGAGGTAGGCTTTGAGATGTTTAGGAAATACGCACAGCTTGTTGATGGTGGTTCAACTAAGTGGGACAAGATCCAGGTATACGAAGCAATTGCTATTTTGGAGAAGCGAGCTCCGTGAAACACCGGTATTGTATGATGAGCGACTGGTGTTGGTTGTCATCATTTCTGATGTCATTTCTGATGTTATAATTTCAGCCATAATATCGCATGTTAAATGTTAGAATCGGTATGGTAGAATAGATTTAGGGTATAAAATGTACAAAAAAATAACCCCAAAATATGGTTACGACACCTTTATTATCAATCTAGTAGGAACTCCTGTTTGGTAAATGAAGTCGGGGCTTCAATACCCTTCTATCATGTTCCCATTGGGGCAACAAAAAAACTCAGGTGTCCAATGTATTACGCGAAGTATATAACGTCCAATTGGCCGTCACGTAATGCAATTGTCCATGATATACTGCAAACACAACGTCCCTGTATGCAAACAGGAATAAGTACATGCAATTGCACAACCTTAACCATCAACCTTATGTGCATGCAGTTACAGTATATGGAACAAATAATAATAATAATTTACTATTTTTTTAGTTTTATATTATTCTATAGATAATATGTCTATTTTATATAATTCATATAGCAATATATATAATATAGAATTTATATATTTGTGACCTTTTTATTTTCTACTATTTCATATATAGTTTCCGAAGACATATAGAGCCCTTCCGGAACCCCTTCTTTCTTCTTGAACATCACCTTTTCCTTTGCCTTCTTGAAGTCTATATGTGTCACCTGATGCACACAATTTAAATGTAACACCCACGTTAATTACAATGATTAAGCAACCAGTTGAATCAAACACAGTAAGAAATGATAAACAAATTTCAGAGATTGAAGATGGGGAAGGGAGGTTGGAAGATCAAAGTGTCTTTCTCACCTTCATACGGCGCTCTCTAAAAGCAAGCAAACCAGCTTCAGTACATATTGCCGTTATATCAGACCCAGAGAACTCATCCTTGGTCATAACAAATTCTTCTAAGTTGACATCATCAGCCAACGTCATCCTGGATGTGTGAATCTGCAATCAATAGATCCAATCATCGTTACTCACAACCATAAAAACTTGGCACGTTTCATGTTGAATTTGTTTATTTCTTATAAACAGTCGTGTCAATTTACCTGGAAGATGCGCCTCCTTGTTTTGATATCAGGAAGAGGGAATTCAATCTTCCTATCTATTCGGCCAGGACGAAGCAAGGCTGGGTCAAGACTCTCAATTGTATTTGTTGCCAAGATGACGTTGACATCTCCTCTTGAATCAAACCCATCTAACTGGTTCAGTAACTCCAACATGGTCCTCTGAATTTCACGTTCACCACCTGAATGGGCATCATACCTGCAGACAAAAGATCATCAGGAACATTTGATTAACAGTAATTTACAATCTTTTCATCAATGTTGAGCGACTTGCAGATGACCGCTTAACAGTGAATTACTAAGTATCATCTGTAGCAGCCGAATGGAGACTGTCTATGCAACTAAGTATCACAGTCTGATTAGGTTTCGAGTACAACAAAATCACAAACTAAATTGCCCACATTTCCCAAACCATTTATCAAAGCAAAATTCCAATTTCCTATCAACAAGAGCTAAAATTAACAAAACCAGCATCAAAAACCCCAAAAACCCAATACCCCAATTACCTTATTATGCATCAAAATGGCACAACCAGGCTCGAGCTCGTCCTTATCTACAAAGGACAAAATCCCAACATAGTACTGAGGCCCAACCGAAGACGAAACAATGGCATGGTTTTTAGAAGAAGATTCTATATAATTTTAAATTCTAAACAAAAAATTTGATTTCATATTTGTAATTCGTTTGCTTCAGTTGTTTAGAACAAATCTGAAGTGCATCAACAATGAGTCTTGTTATGGTAATAAATCAATATTAACTTATATTGATTATATCTCAATTATATCTAAATACAAAGTAATAGAAATAAAATAGAATTATAGTGGATGAATCTTCAAACAAGACACATACCGTAGCAAACAAGTGAAACTAGGCGGTTCGATCTGGTCATGAAATGTTTCTATGTCGTCAAGAAAACCAAAATACCATTTCTAAGCGAATAATGGAATTACATCGTGTCATGCAATTGCACTTGCTATACTACAAAAGCACCCTGACTGTGCGCAAATAGGGATATATACATGCCATTACACCTAATTTGTACACTGTAAACCCTTATCACCTACTGTCAAAATGAATCTACTTTGCCTGGGAGCGTGTTATTGGCTTCCTTGCGATGGGATGATGAGGGATGAAGGGATCCTTCTGTTCGACCAACTTGTCAAGTTGTTCGTCGACAACTCTTCGAGCGGACTCCCTTACTTCCTTTAGACGCCGGTTTCTTGGGTTCTTCAGCAACGATAGTGCAATGCGAACGCGCTCACTTGCATGTTGAAACTGCAAATAAAAAACAGCCCGTCAAAGATATGATTAACAAAAATATCAGACATTTGACAAAAGCATGAAACGATATATATGCCGACTCACTTTATTTGAACCGTGTGATCTGCATTCAATGTCTTGTAGCCAATTCATAACGAACACACCACAATCGCATCCATTTACTTGTCTACGGGCCTTGTCAGTTCGCACAATGTTGAATTTTGCAAACTGCCATCCCTTTTCAAAATAGTTGACAATCTCCTCATTGTAAATGTGGTCCAACACTTTCATCTACAACACAATCAATGCAAATGAATTCTTAGTCGGGTTGTTAGGACAATAAAAATACAAACGGACCATTACGTCAATTAAACTTACAATTCGTTCTGCTTGTTGATAACGACCTGCGTTGTACTTAGGACCGGGGAGGCTATCCCATATTTCAACTTTTTTATCGCTAGGAAGCACCACAATCAAATACCAATGACTCCCGATTCGATCAAAAACGGGAATGAACATCTAGCAGCACAATGACTTACTTAGAAAAACATGCGTATACAAAAGCACACTAAAGATGTTCTAAATAACAACTTAAATTCTTACCTTCTCGCACTTCTTAAGCCCTACGGTGAACCGATTTGTGTTTTCCCTTCTTAGTTTGACAGCCAATTCGAAAAGTTGACCATCTCTTGTATTTTGAACTTGCTCCTACATTCACATATACTGTAAGCGTAAATTCATTTACCAAATGACAAACTATAACAGTATGCAAAATATGAATGCTTACCGCCATATATGTGGGGAAGTACCAATTCCCTGACCCCTTTTCTTGTAGATAATACACGTGTGCGTTGAGTACTCCATCATTAATCCACTCTTCGGGCCTCAAGCACATGAACTCACCTCTCGTGACATGATGTTTGTTTTCAATTTGAATTATAATTTCGTCACTACAACAGAAGAAGAAAGCAATTCTTATAATTAAATTCACGTGCGCAAGAACATATCAGGAATTTGGTCAATGGCATAATTCAACATTTGTAAGTAGTTACCTTGAAAGGTTGTTAGACCTAAAAATATAACTAAATAACTCTAAATCGGAGTCTTCTAAGTCCCCGGGTTTTAATTTGAAAGGCCCAATTTTCATCTTAGACGTCGTTGAATGCACAACCTTTCCTTTTGCGGTTGACGGGTCAACCCATGGCTCTCTACAAAGAACTCCTGGACGCCTTTCGCCCGTTCGACGTGTTTTAATTCGAGTTTCATCACCACGGGCCGGTTTTGTGAACTTCCTCTTTTCCACGCCAATTTTCAACTGCGGAAAAAGGAATTCGAATATTACATTTACGAAAAAGAAAAGTTAAGTATTTTACAACTATGTAAATAAATGCATGCTTAAAAAATCTAAAAGATAACAACAAACTCGATCTTCAAACTCCTAATCGGTCATCATACCTCGGGTTCACTGAAACTCTGTCCATCCGGTAATGGCATCCAAGTATTGTTTACATCAACTACACCTTTCTCCTTTAATTTGCTAGCTTCTTCACCCTTCTTCTTCACAACACTCTCACCACCTTGATCTCGTTCTTTCAGTGGACTGTCCTTAGTTTGATTTACATCTTCATGTCCCGGATGAAGATGTTGTCTTGCGTCTTTATTGAAGGAGCTCACTTGACTCATTACCTTGTCAGTGAATTCCAACATTGACCGCTGGACCTCCGCCTGTATTATCGGCCCCAAAGTTATAGCAAGTCCTTCAACTGATCGCTTCACCTCGGCCTGTATTATTGGCGCCAAACTGACTGCAACTTCTTGAACAATTCTTTCAAGGTTTACTCTCGACACTTCATTCGTTGGACTGTGCTTTGAAACTACCCGAACGGTTGGACTATCAAACCCACCTTGCTTTCTGACCCATATAATCATTTTCCACACCGACTTATTGTCCCATGACACAATGGGATCCAAAGACTTATCAACATATACTCCACCATGGAGAATTGAATCGAAATACAGTAGTTGGAGAAATAGTAGTGACCCATTTACATACAAAACTTTCTTTGCTTTGAACGACCTAATACCTTCACATAAGAAGTTGAATCCATGGTCGGCCCAGTTCTTAGTCTCTATCTTCCCTGGGATCGTCAAGAAAGTTAAATAGTTCCCCGTCACTGATGGTGAGGAGGTCGGGCAAAGTACAGTGCCAAGTGCGAACATCACAAATCGAACTTTAAAGTCCTCATCGGCATTTTCGCACTTTTCCAATTGTTCACCTAAATCCCTTACTAATAATCTCTTGCCATTTCCACCGAAACTTTTCACTAACTCTTTCACCTTTTCATCTTCTACCAGCCACTCAAGTTCAACAACCTCGCCGGTGTTCTTAAGACCCATAACACGCCCAAACTCAACGGCACTTATTCCAATCACTTTGCCGTGCAGTTGTATAGAAGACGTATCAGGATTGAACCTTTCAGTTAGAAATTTGCATAGTTTGCGGTGTAAACGAGTGCAACACAAAGATGCCACTTTACCAAACCCAATTTCATTAATTGCTAAGCGCTTCTGATTCGACAATTTTTCCACCGTCTGATGGAATCGATCCGGGCTGCATCTACTGGTAAAACCCTTCTCATTCAGTGAGACGTTTACTTGCCCACTTGATCCTTCTACTTGCCCACCCGATAAATCCAAGGCAGAGCCATATGTTGCCTTCTCTTGAGGGTTCAATTTCCTCCATTTATTAGCAATCTCTTCTCGTTCCTGAAACAAAAAAATTTCCTCATTAAAAGACCCTATTTAATAAAATAATTACTAAACTGCCCAATCCATTGCCATCTCTCACCTTTCTGTCCAACTTTGCATTTGCCTCTTTCCCCATTTCATGTCGTTGTTTTTTCCTGTAAATCATTTATTTTTAATCAATTAACCATCACAATATTAAGCAACCACATTTCCAATTTTAAGATGTACGCGTAACTTACATGAAATTAAAAAATGCATCTCGCCCAACTCTTGATTGTTGCACATTACTGTTGCCCTTGCGTTTTCCTTTTGCTGATCCCCTTTTTTTAGCTTCCATAACTTGCGCAAATCAAGCACAACTTACTATCATGCAATTGTCTGTAGCGCCGAGAATTTGAATACTAATCCAAAGCCTAATGCCCCCTAAACCCCATAAGCACCACAACATCACATTGCTTAATTAAAAACATACGGGGACCTGGATTTGCATACAGTAGCTTAGTAATTGCATATACTTATATGCAATTGCTCGATACTACTTGCAAGTGCATCAGCCCTCGATTATTACATTGCACAGATAATGCACACAACCCACCCATGCATTTCTCTATTGGGTCGGGATTCTTACTCATTTCAAATCCCAATACAAATCTTAACCAATCCTCACATTACACTTTCGGAACACTTTAATCCCCATAACAAATTATTCTAAAGCACAGTCAAAGCTACCTACATACCACGAAATCACCTGAGTTGCATAATTTGAAACAAAAACTATATACTGTCATTGCATTCAATGACTTGGATTTGCATACAGGCTATTAGTAATTGCATATAGAGATATGCAATTGCATATTTAGCTATGCAATTGCATATTTAGCTATGCTATTGCATTTTGAGCTATGCAATTCCACGAACATTACAACTATGGGGTTTGGAAATACGTGCATACTTTGGAAAAAAAAAACTATATAGAGAGATATGCAATTGCATGAACATTACAGCCATCAATGTCAGATACCCACTTCACCTCACGCCACTTTCAGAATCACAAACCCACCACAATTAAATCATACACAATCAGAGCCCTCATGGGTATTTATATATACAATCAGATCAAGAGGCACTATAACAACCCAGCAGAAATGCAGAGTGGGAAAAGAAATACAAAATTTGAATCATTAATTTCTGGAATTGTTCAATGAAAAAACTGAAACAACAATTCAAAATCACTAGAAGAATAAATTAAATAGAACCATCAATTACACATAACGAAAATCAACACACGAACTTACCGAGATGGAGGAAGCGGCTGGAGAAGACGAAGTGGGTTTCTGGGTTTTGGCTGAAATCTGCTCCTCAGATGGAGAAGACGAAGTGGGGGGAGCTTCTTCAGGCTGTAGGAAGCTGTGCAGCAAAGCTAGGTTTTGAATTCACCGAAATAGAGCTGTGGCTGTGCAAAGCTATGGAGGAGGAGATAGACAGACGAAATCGATCTGTGCAAAGCTAGGTTTTGAACGAGAGGAGGAGATAGACAGACGAAATCGATCTGAGCGGGCCTTTTTTTTTTCCTTAGTTCTGTGCAAAGCTAGGTTTTGAACGAGCGGGACTTTTTTTTTTTTTTCCTTTAGTTTAACTGGTTAACCAAAACAACCGGTTTTCATTGTTTTTAAAAAAAGGCCACGTGATGGGCTGTACGGGTGCACCCAGTGCACCACAGACAAACTCTTAGATGAGTATTTTATTTAGATGAAAAGTGATTCATTCCTTTCCTTTATGGATTCATCTTGTTAGGTTGATCTATTGAAGAATGAGCTTGGATTTGATGAGGCTTTTAACTATAAAGAAGAGGCTGACTTGAATGCGGCTTTCAAAAGGTACATATGAGTAATGATAGAGAGATTACATTTATAAACCCTAGCGTACCATGAATATAATGAGTTTCAACTCTATTAGACAAGTGGTTAGTTGACATGTGGTATATAAAGCAGTCTACAAATGTGATCTCCCTATCATTTTCTGTAACATATTTATTATGTTATACTAGTTTCCTTTAGTAAGAAAAGAAAGGAAAAAACGATTATTAAGAATTTGTGTGTTGTTAGGGTTCGTTATTGGGCTGGGCCAACTCAAAAAATTTGGGTTCGAGCCAAGACCTCATAGGCCTAAATGGGCCAGACTTTTTGTTAAAAAGTCTTTTCAATCTTTTTGTTACACATTTCGTTTTTTCAAAAGTGATGGATATAGAGTATTCTCTTAAACAATAGTATAGATTACTATATAATTTAAGAAAACAAAAATATAATAGCCAAACTTTTTTACTAAACCTAGACCAATAACCAATATATTTAAAAAATATTATACCTAAAAATGAAACTTATGATGTGCAATTTGTGCCTTAATTAACTTATATCCCAAATTAGGATTGACATCATGAAAATTAAAGCAATTTGTGCCTTTAAAATTAATAAGCCCAGAATAAGCTTTCAAATTCTTTATTGAACCGTTAAATTTGAACTTGACAAAAAAGGGGCACTAAGAGATATAGTGCATATATTGCTTGTTTGTTACAAAATTTTAGACAACACTGAAAAAATTAACTTAATTTATAACATGCGTAAATAAAATAAAAAGTTTATTAGTTTATCATACATATTACATTATTTTGATTAAGTATAAAATGAGGTTAGGGAATGCATCAATTAATCTTTAAAAAATGAAAAGCATAAGCGGGCGGGCCGAGCGGGCCTAACCATCTTGCTAGGCCGGACTTTGACCCATCAAGCCACGGACTACCCACTTCGGAGCCGCGGGCCAAATGATGATCCTTATATGTTGTATATGATGCTTTGAAGCTTGAGCTTTCTTGAGTGAAGGATAAATTTTCTTTGTAATTACCATACACTTGCCAGGTATTTCCCTGAAGGCATTGATATTTACTTTGACAATGTTGGAGGCAAAACGCTAGACGCAGTGCTCCTCAACATGAGAGTCCATGGCCGCATTGCTGTATGTGGAATGATCTCACAGTACAATCTTGATCAAGCAGAAGGGGTAACAAATTTGATGCACCTTGTGTACAAACGTATCCGCCTCCATGGATTTTCGGTAAGAGATCACTATCACATCCATCCGAAATTCGTGGAGTTTATGCTGCCTTACATTAGGCAAGGAAAGATTGTTTATGTGGAAGACATAGTTGAAGGCCTTGAGAGTGGTCCAAGAGCGCTGGTTGGACTTTTTAAGGGTCTTAACTTTGGAAAACAAGTAGTTGACGTCTCTGCATGAATAAGTTGTTTTGTCAATCGATTTGGTGTGCTTGTGTTTCTAACCGCTATAACTTTGTTAAGTGGCTCTTTGGTTTTATTTTTATGTTTTTGGATCCTTTTTGGGATTGCATATGTTAAGTGGTGCACTTTGTCATACAGAAGATATTCATCAATAATAAGGGCTAATTTAGGATTGTTGTCACTTTTAAAAAAAGATGCTTCTGTTGTGTTTTAGAAATAATGAGCTGTAAAGTAGTTCCATGCTTGTTAAACAATATTTTTAAAGTGTTGTTAGTATAAAAAGTTATGTCACAACCGTTTGGTAAATTTTGATATAATACTAGTAATTGTTGATAATGACTAAAACATACATGATATGTCAAAAGTGTTACATGGTAACTATGTGGTGGTGGTGGTGGTGGTGGTATAGGTGAAGGTTGAGTTGGTGGTGGTGGTGGAGGTGGTGGTGGGTGGTGGGGGTAGTGATGTTAGTACATGTGGTGGTGGTTTGTAGTGGTTGTGGTGGTATAGGTGGAGGTGGAAGTAGAGGTGGAGTTGGTGGTAGAGGTGGTGGATGGTGGTAGTGGTAAATGTCAAATCGAGGTACGAGTGATCAAATAAGTGTACAATAAAAGTTCTTGGGAATTAGATTGATAACAGTGTTTTACGAATCATATTTAACAAGAAAATTGGGACATATTTTCACATTTATTGAGTTACTGTGGAACTTTATAGCCCATATGGGTCACATAGGATAATCAAGTCGGCAATAAAGCTTGGGTGGTATGACATCCTCTATAGGCCTAGAAGTGTCATATAAAGGCACAAGGTTTGGCAAATTCTGTAGTTGAATTACCACATCGACTTATAGAGGTGTGCTACGGGCACCAACTTAAATACCAATTTAATGATACCAACCTATGTGGCAAATGACATGACAATTTATGTCATATGCCACATCATTTTTTTTTATTAGTTAAATTTTAACAATTTTTTTGTCAGAATTAACTTAATTATTTAGTTTAAAATAAATAAATTATGCTCCACGCCTCCCTTCCTTCTCGGATCTACTACCATGGCCTCCTTCCTCCCCAACTTGTATGCCCTTATTATTAAGCACATTGAATTTGGCTTTCAGGGTGTGACATATTTTTACCAATCCCATGAAGCTTTTCTTATCTTTGAATGCTTAAGTGCTAACCATTGTGTGTTTCCCTTGCTTTAGGAAGATTGCCTCACTCAGCAAGAATGTATGGTGAGGTGTTTGTGAATGGTGCAAAATCGGTACATGTACATGGCCACGACACCGATATATAAATGAGAAGAGAATTCCTTGGTCAGTATCAATATTGCGAAACTGTTGCAGCATTGAAGGGTTGTGTGAACTCCTCGATTTCAAGAGAAGTCGAATATTGCTTGATGTGGAAGATGGCTCAAACTAATAAAAATGAGGAAAACGGATTGTACCAACAAAAATATGGCAGATGGCCAGAATCAATATAACCATGGTAAGATTTGGGAAGTGAGGCCATGGCAGATTCGGAGAGGGAGGGAGGCCATGGCAGATCTATAAAGGAATGGAGAAACAAATCATACCTCTTCCCTTCTCATACCAGAACTCATCATACACACCCAATCGATTTTGAAATATTACATAAAAGTTGTGATGGCGCTGGAACTGCAGATTAAGAACGTTTTTTATATGCTTCCCACGAGCATTTAGACAAACCCTTAGAGGGCGAGTGACATCATAACCTTCTCAACTTACCAAAGAAAGACCTCCTTCCGAAGTGGTAACCACTTGCTGATGCTCCCAACTACAGAACCTAGTTTCCATGAACACGTGTCACCTCCACAATAGTTTGCACAAAGTCCCACATTGAAACTTTGTGCAAAACTCCCATTTCCAAAGAACAGTGCCAAAGGAAAAAGGGGTAACTACTTTTCACATTTACTGTTACTCTGCCAAAATTACCACATATACTCGCTAACTTAAGCAATGGAGAGCCTTCGGCAGGTACAACACCGGTGTCCGAAGCTTGACGATCCCTTCTTCCTTGTTTCCTTCTGCAAGATCCCTCCATACCGAAGGTCCACAACCTTCTCCCCTGCTGAAGATTTAACACTCCATTATCTAAGTTAACCCTCTGAAAAAAAGCATCAACACACGCAGCACTCATTATCTTTCAACAATCTGATTATCTTACACTAGTTAATTTATAGGTTGTTTGATAACCATTTCAATTTTAATTTTTAGTTTTAATTTTAATTTTTTGTGAAAATTGAAAACATGTTTGGTATTAGATTTTGTTTTCAAATTTAAAAAGAGTGAAATCTAGTTTTCAAATTTTAAAAAAGTGAAATCTAGTTTTCAAAATCACCTTTATTTTTTAAAACAACTTGGAAGTTGTTTGGCTAAAGGTTAGTCAGCTGGGAAGGTTGTTAGCTGACGTGTCATTATGGTTAGATTGTTAGTATAATCCACGTGATTTCTGCTGTAGTATAAAGTCTGTAATCCCATGTGTATTGGATTCATGAAATGAGAAATACAAAAAGCAAAAGTAATAATTTCTCTAAATTCCTCTCTATGAATATTCTAGAACTCTCTGTCTTCTTCTTCCTTCAGCTTTGTTAGCATGGTATCAAGAGCCTAGGTTCGATCCTAATCCCTATGTGCCTTCTCAGTTCTGCATTTGATCTCCTTCTATTTCTCTGCGTTTGCTCTTCCTCTATTTCGATTCTCATATCCTAATCTGAAACCTAATCTCTACTTCCTTTGATTTCTCTACAACAATCTGAAACCTAATTCTCTGAAAACTTACGGTTTTTATCCCAATCTGAAACCTAATTTCTGCAAATTCTCAATCTGAAACCTAATCTCTACTTCCTTCATTTTCTCTGCAACAATGACTTCTTCTTCTCTGAAAATTGACGGTCTTCTTGGCATGGTGACTCTCCGTCTCAAAGAGGACAACTTCTTGAAGTGGCGATATCAACTGGAATCTGTCCTTGAAGGTCATGATCTTTTTGGTTATTTCGATGGATCTGTAATTCCTCCGCCGAAGTTTGCAATTCTGGACGAAGACGGTGTTACTTCCGAAGTCACCACAACGTATAAGGAATGGCTAAAGATTGACAGAGCCCTACTCAGTTTCTTGATCGCGACGCTATCCGATGATGCCATCGAATATGTAATTGGGAGCAGGACCTCTCATGATGCCTGGTTAAGCCTTACAGATCGGTACGCCACTGTCTCTAGAGCTCGAATCAATCAACTTAAGACTGAGCTCCAAACAGCTCAGAAAGGTGGAGACTCCATTGATAAATTCCTCCTTCGTCTCAAGCACATCAAGAATCAGTTGGCGATCGCTAGCGTTCCGGTATCGGATGATGATCTCATGATTTCAGTGCTCAATGGCCTTCCTTCTGAGTAATACATGATAAAGACTGTCCTTGTGGCTCGTGAAACATCAATATCTTTCAAGGATTTTCGTACTCAACTTCTTGCTGCAGAACAAGCTGCTGAGGCTCGAGTTTCATCTATTCATTCACCAATGGTGGCAATGGTTAGTCGGACATCACCTGTTATTCCTAATCCTGGTGCTGGTATTCTTCCTACACCTCAATCTGCATCTTTTTCCTCTCATAGTGGTCACTCTGTGCAAACTCGTTCCTCTGGTCCTATTTCTCATACTGGCCGAGGAAATTTTACTGGCATTCGCTCTTTCACTCGTGGTGGTGGTTTTCAAGCCTCACGCTCATCTTCTCCCGGATACTTCAAAACTGGCATTGTCCCTGAATGCCAAATCTGCCAAAAACGTGGACATACAGCGGTGAACTGTTACCATAGGAACTCTTCCTCACAGCATTCAGCATCTTCCTCCGTTATTGAGTGCCAAATCTGTGGCAAACGTGGTCATGGTGCCCTTGACTGTTGTCATCGCTCAAACTATGTCTACCAAGGCTCTTCTCCTCCTGCTACACTCACAGCCATGACAGCTCAAGCACCTTTCTCTAATGAGTCTGTCTGGATTGCTGACAGTGGGGCGAGTCATCACATGGTGCCAAGTATTACTCATTTGGACTCTGCCTCTCCATGTACTACTACAGATCGCGTTACCGTTGGAAATGGGGCAGGTTTGCCTATTGAGCATATTGGCCATGCACATGTTTCTAGTGCTTCTTCTACATTACAACTGCCGAATGTGTTTCATGTCCCTCAACTCACTGTTAAACTACTCTCTGTGCATCAACTATGCCACGATAATAATTGTTCTATCCTATTTGATCAATATGGTTTTTGCATACAGGACCAGTTCTCCAAGAGAGTGCTTCTCAAGGGCAGGAGCAGTAATGGATTGTATCCAATTCCCAGTGCATCCCAGCTCTCTTCTCCGTCTCCGGCTGTAGCATATCTTGGTCAGCAAATAAAGTCTTCAATATGGCACAGTAGGTTAGGACATCCTACTAATGACATTGTTCATACTATGCTCAAGTCTGCCAATTTACCTATTCTAGTAGATTCCCCAATGCATGTTTGTCCTCACTGTTTGAGTGGTAAAATGCACCGATTACCATTCTCATCTACCCATGTTAAGGCTTCTTTTCCTTTTCAGAGGGTTCACAGTGATGTATGGGGCCCTTCTCCTTGTAAATCCACAGATGGTTATCAATATGTGGTGATTTTCATTGATGAATACACTGGTTTCACATGGTTGTATCCCTTGTTTGCTAAATCTGAGGTGTTTACAAAGTTTACTCATCTTTATGCTTATGTTGAGAATCAGTTTTCTACCTCCATTAAGTGTTTGCAGAGTGATGGGGGTGGGGAGTATATGAGTAATCAATTCAAGGATTTTCTCCTTACTCACGGAGTTATTCATCAAGTTTCGTGTCCTTATACTCCTCAGCAAAATGGTCTAGCTGAGAGAAAGAATAGACATTTGGTTGAAACTATGATTACTTTGTTAGCTGCAGCTTGTCTTCCTCAACAGTTTTGGTTTCATGCAATTGCACATGCGGTGTTTCTGATCAATCGAATGCCCAGTAAAGTTTTAGCTCATCAATCCCCATATTTTCGGCTTTTCCATACAATGCCAGATATTCAGCATCTTCGAATATTTGGAACTGCTGTTTATCCTTGTTTGAGAGCCACAAATTCCAATAAACTTCAACCTCGATCTACTTTATGTGTGTTTCTTGGATATATGGCGGGATACAAAGGCATTCTTTGTTACAATGTTCTTACTAGAAAGATGGTTATATCTAGAAATGTGGTTCATGATGAAACTGTGTATCCTTTTCAACCTATTATAACATCAAAGTCTGTTACTTGTTCAATCTCAGCTAGTAATTCTTCTTCTGCACCAGTTCTAGTTCCCTCAGTCTTAGCTTCCCCGAGCCTTCCTCTTCCCACAGATCCTGACATCTCATCTCCTTTAAATCCTCTTAATACATCCTCTGCCCAGGTTTCTTTGCCTGTTATGTCTGAGCATCAATTCGAGGTGTTATTACCACCAGGTTCAAGGCCTGCCTCTCCAAGTATAAATTCAGAATCTTCTTCCTCCACACCTTTACCTGCAGCAAACTCTCATCCTATGCAGACTAGATCTAAATCTGGGATACACACACCAAACCCTTTTTCCGACTATCATTGTTATAGCACTAGTTTGCCGGATGCTTTAGAGGAGCCTACTAGTTATCGAGTCGCTTCTTATTCCTCAGAATGGACTAAGGCCATGCAAGATGAAATCGATGCTCTTCATATGCAAGGAACTTGGGACTTGGTGCCTCCTCCAGTGAATAAGAATGTGGTAGGTAGTAAGTGGATCTATAAGATAAAGAGGAATTCAGATGGGACTGTGGCCAGGTACAAAGCAAGGTTGGTGGCTCAAGGTTTTAGTCAAGAGCCTGGATTTGACTACTCAGAAACTTTTAGTCCAGTTGTGCGCCACTCTACTGTCCGAATTATTTTTAGCTTGGCAGCCATGCATGGGTGGAAGTTAAGGCAATTAGACATTAAAAATGCATTTCTTCATGGAGATTTGGATGAGGAAGTGTATATGAAACAACCTCAAGGGTTTGAAGATCCTAAGCAGCCTCAATCTGTTTGTAAATTAAGGAAATCTCTGTATGGGTTAAAACAAGCACCAAGAGCATGGAATGCTAAGTTCACAGGATACCTTCCAGCCCTTGGTTTCAAAATGTCTCAATCAGATCCGAGTTTGTTTGTTAAACACACTGGATCAGATGTTCTAGCTTTACTTTTATATGTCGATGATATTATCTTAACGGGTTCCAGTGATGCTCTCATTCAAGAGGTTATTGATGATTTGTCCTCAGTGTTTGAATTGAAAGATCTGGGGTTGTTGACTTACTTCTTAGGTCTACAAATTTCTTATCCCAGCTCAGGTGGTATCTTTGTGAATCAGTATAAGTATGCCAAGGAGTTGTTAGCTAAAGCAGGCATGACTCAATGTAAAGCTTGTTCCACTCCCTGTAAACCATATTCCCAGGTACTTAGCACAGATGGTGAATTGTTAAAAGATCCAACGTTGTATCGTCGTTTAGTAGGAGCATTGCAGTACCTTACTTTTACAAGGCCTGATATTGCCTTTGCTGTGAACTCTGTCTGCCAATACATGACAGCACCTACAGATTCTCACTTCTTTCAGGTTAAGCGTATCTTGAGATACCTACAAGGTACTCTGCAATATGGCATCAAATTTTCCCCTGGACCTATGCAACTTAGCGCTTTTAGCGACGCAGATTGGGCTGGAGATGCTTCTACACGCAGGTCAACTACAGGCTTTGTAGTATTTCTTGGAAATAATCCAATTTCTTGGCAGTCCAGGAAGCAAGGCTCGGTCTCTCGCAGCTCTACGGAAGCCGAGTATCGAGCATTAGCCAATACAGCAGCTGATGTTGTTTGGATTCGTCAAGTGTTGGCTGATATGCATGAGTTTCTGCCTGAGCCTCCTTTACTACACTGTGACAATCTCTCTGCCTTAGCTTTGAGCTCAAATCCAGTGTTTCATTCACGAATCAAACACTTAGATATTGATTTCCACTTCATCCGAGAACGTGTCCAGCGTAAAGATTTTCATGTGCAGTATATACCAACCGATGATCAAGTTGCTGATGTGTTCACAAAGGGATTACATGGTCCTGTATTCTCAAAGCATTGTATCAATCTCAGACTGGGTCGCCCAGCTGAGATTGAGGGGGGATGTTTGGCTAAAGGTTAGTCAGCTGGGAAGGTTGTTAGCTGACGTGTCATTATGGTTAGATTGTTAGTATAATCCACGTGTTTTCTGCTGTAGTATAAAGTCTGTAATTCCATGTGTATTGGATTGATGAAATGAGAAATAAAAACAGCAAAAGTGATAATTTCTCTAAATTCCTCTCTATGAATATTCTAGAACTCTCTGTCTTCTTCTTCCTTCAGCTTTGTTAGCAGAAAGGGGTTGCCGATTTCCTTCAAGAGGCAAGTGCATCGCCGCTTACGATACTTGCTTATCTTTCCATGCTTTCATTTCTTCAAATTAAAGCAACAGTTAACATCTTGGTTCTGCAGGTAATCTCTAAAAAGGATCAATCACACATTTGGACAAACAAACATATGTTCTCAAAAAAAAATTCAATGTGCGCATCTTCTTTTGGGAAGAAGCTAGATGAGGATCTCATACAGACAGACGATAAGTCCCAAAATTATAAGAATATGCTAATTGGTACTGATGCATCTCTCATCCTCATCCTCATCCTCCTGGTGCACCAACTGGTACTGATGCATCTCTGGGCATTGACCCGAACGTGCAAGAAGAGAACATGGAGGATGAGGGATTGGATCATTGTGCACCACCTTCACATGCATCCCCTAGTGCAATTGTAGCAGAGGAGAAGTACATATGACCTGTTTTGAATTTACCGTTCATGATTTTGATGTCTTTTTCAGGCACTGTAAAACTTTACATACTATACAGATCAATATTCACGACGATGTCACTCATTCATTGTGTGCGCTGTTGGAAGAAGCTCAGCGGGACTTGAAAGCCAAGTTAAATGAAATTATGGCAAATAGGAAAAGATCAATTGGTGATGTTGTTAGCAGCAAGAAGAAGTTGAAGATCAGTAGTGATGCTACCAGGGGCAGACCCACGTTAGTGCAAGGGTGGCCAATTGACCCCCGCAATATCGGAATCCTCCATCTGAATGAAATATGTTGACCTCTGCAAAAAGCTGGATGGCGTTGGGCAAGAGTTGCCTATCATCTGTTTGATAAAGGGCACAGCACAGCAGCAGCCCTCCTGCGCAGTTTAAGCAAGTGACTATGATGGAGATCACCGACACTCATCGATCAACTACCCGGCACTCTCCCTGCTGTGTCCCAGTCCTCCCCACTATCCCTGCTGTTCTCTCTACTGGTGGCTCAGTCCCATGACTCAGAGGCTAGTTTGGCTAGCTGCACCAGGTCTGCTACTTGTATCTGGTTTTAGTGGTCTGTTTGAAATCTTTCATTAGGTCTAATTTGTAGTCTTAATTAGTGTGTTTTTCTGGTTTGTGGGGGTGTGCATTGCTGGGTGTAGAACAACGTGCTGGGTGATCAGCTCAAAGTTCTTGTAATGCTAGCAGAAGATGTAGCTACCGAGCTAGGGTTCTCATTTGGCTGCCTCACGTTGTACTAGTTTATATATATATGTTATGGTTGATAAATGTGATGGTGTGTTATTGTAGCAGCCCTAGAAATGAAGAAGAAGAGTCACCTCATTTCACTAGTTTCTTGGTAATCTCTTTGTCCCATGAGCATGAGCTGGAAGCCGTGCTTTACCTTATTCGAAGAGCTACTTCTCACATTACATTTGGACCCACTTACTTGTTTAACATATTGCGTTAAGAAACTTCTCATGGCTATCCCTGAAAAGGTGCATATATATACTGTTGGTAGATCGAGTTTAGTTCTTGCTGCTTGTCTTTTCATCCCGCACACCATCCAAGAGATTTTGCATATTCCCAGCATTACAGACACGTCTTTAGTTTGACTCTTCATGGAGCCTAGCGGTTAGGGTTTAGAGTTTAATAACTTAGATTTGTTTCCAGGAAAAAAATGATGAAAATACGGGACTGCAGCAAAAACGAAAATGAAAATAAATTCAATAGATTTATAAACAACTTTTGTTATAATGTAACATATCCAATTCACATGCCATGCCAAACTCTGCTAAAGCAGATTCCACTGCCGGCCAAGCTTCTTGCACATCAGTTATGCAAAGGCTCATAGGCGACAAGGCTTTGTCATACTTTAGAAATCTTAAGAATGGAATTTATCTTATATGGGAAATTTAGCTAGAAAAACTATTACAAAATGATGAAATAGTTTGATTTTACTGGTCTAGTGGTGCCCTCAGACTAAGCCATTGATTTCATATAGCACCCAATCAAACTTTTACCCAGGCAGAGAACACAAGGAAGATGATCTTCACATAAATTCTTTTTTTGTTTTTAAGTTTTATCTTAAATATGATACATGAAAATATGATGAATAAGAACAAGAGAAGAAGGTACCTTGGGATCTAGAGAAGGGCCTCCGGAAAGAGAAGATATCTACTTCTACTATTTTGTTGCCTTTTTCATCGTCTTTGCCAACGAAGAGCCAGAGTTTTGTTTGGAATTGGATGCTCAGGCTCACAATTGACGTTGCTATTCATCATGTTGTTGATTTTTTGTTCGAAACCCTAGACACAGAGAGAAAGAAAGAAAAGTCGGAAGGCATCGCCTTTGGATTTGAATATAACTTGTATAACAAGCTAGAGATGAGATCACAGAGAAAGGGAGGAAAGTTTAGAGAGGAAAGGTTACCGAAAAGGATTGTTGGGTGAGGTCGAGTTGTGCGCGGAGAGAGAGAATGAGTTGCCATGAGCGTGAGGAATGTGTTTTTGTGAGGGCAGCAGAACGATTTTCCTCGAGAGGTTTACGAACAAGGATACCTCTATCCTTATAGTCCTACTTACCTGTTTATATATTACTTACCCGTTTACATTGTCTTACTTACTCGTTTATATTGTCCTATTGTAATTGAGATTTATTTTATATTTTATATTTTTTTTAAAGTTAACACATTTTTGTACTTCTTTATAAATACCTCCATATTAGAGAACAATACATATAAAAAAAATATAAAAAAATCTCATATATTTTGTTTGACATAGTATCGGAAAATTCTCTTGTCTAAATCCTTCAACAACTTCAACCTTCCTCAAAAGTTTTTGGTATGATATCTAGAGTGGTGTTTTTTTTTTTTAATCTGCTATTGAGAAGATCTAAACTGCTAGGTGCTTTGTTATTATTACTATTATTATTATTTTGTCAGAATAAATGCTTTGATTTATTTTTCCTTCTGTTTTTCTTTTAGGCTTACCATGAATCACAAACAAGACATTCCTCCTGCTTCTGATGCTGATGACATCGGGTTGGGCGAGAACTGGTGCGCCTTGAGTGATATTGAAGATTTGAATGCGAAGGTGGCTGGTCCTTCTTCATACACATTTACTGCAGTTTCGGATTCGTATGTGCCTCCTCTTGGTGACACTCAAATCCCAGTGAACACGTTGGCGTTGGACTTTGAAAACGATTATACTTGGAATTTGGCTGCTCCTTCCCCTGTTCTTTGCGACAAGGTTGACGCATCCCCTGTTCTTTGCGGCAGGAAGCTCGTGACCGACTGCATTGTTGGTAACGTGGATCCCTTATTCCTATGAGACGATATAAACTTAAATTTCATGCGTACAAGTCTCTTCGCAAGTTGAGTATATTTTGAGAGGTTGAGAATGTATTCTGCTTACAGTCCACTTATGAGATGGTGGTTTTTGTTTAGTCCATGTTAATATTTTGGGGTCTGAGATGTGTTTTACCTAATTATTGGAGTGCATGGAATTGTTTTAAGTTACTTTTAATCTTCTTTTTTTAATAAATAAAGGCCAATTACACTTTCTAGTCGTGTGAACTTTACTAATTTTCTTAGCATTTTCATTAGAGTAAATTGCTGAAAGACCCCCGAATTAGGACCCTTATTGAACTTAACTCTTTGAACTAAAAAGTCAGCCAATTTAGCATCCGAATTAATTAAAATCGTCAATTTCACACATGTCTTTAGATTTTATGAGATTTCATCCAATCTTGCGTCAAACCCAACCACGCGAGGCTCACGTGTAACCTGTTTTGATGGCAATTTCGTCCTTCTAAGCCATTTCCCTCCCAATCCTCATTGGCGCTAACCAGATCGAGATTGAAGAGCGTTTTCTCTAATTTCATCCTAAAGTGGAATGTGCGTAAGTGAGAAGAGGAAGTTGAAAATTCCTGCAAAGCTTGGTTATGGTTAGCTCATTGAAATTTTGGGAAGAACATTGAAACTAAAGATGACGAGATGTGTGGAATTATTTCTAACTCGAGCACTTTTGGGCCTATTGGATAATCGCTTCGATGATGTTGGACTTGGCAACAGGGCCGTTTATGAGATTTTGAGGGCCTTGTATGAAATTTAAATTGGGGCTTCACATAATCTAATATGAAAATATTATAAAAAGGAATTTGCCATAACTTAATGTCATAAAATAATTTTTTTTATAACTAAAAGTTACCATCAATAAACATGTATTTACAAAAAAAAAAAAATCAAATCAAATCAAATTCATAAAAATTTAGGAATTAGGGTTTTCTCTTTTTGGTGTTGAAATTCTTGAAATGAAAAGAATAACAAAAATTGTCAAAGGATTGAAAAAAGAACCAAAGAGAGATTGATGAATGATGATGAGTACTTACAAGAAAATCGGAGTTTAAGATAAAGAAGAAGCTATGAAATTTTTGTTTTGTTTTGTTTTGTTTTGAGTGGAAAAAAGTACTTTTTTTGGAGGAAAAAACCCTATTTTTGCGTTTGGGGGGGATAAATGTGTTACTGTTTTTTATAAATATGTTACTTAGTTCGACGTTTCCTTTTTTTATTTTATAAATGCGTAACTGTTTTTATTTATAATTATTTAAAGTTTGTTGTTATAATGCAAAAATAATTTTTTTTAAAAGCATATGAAAAGACTCAATGAGACTCGAGTCCAGGACCTTCTGTTAAAGGGATAGGTGTTAAAAAGCCAACTCCACCACACACACTTTTGTGCTAATTCTAAACATGCTAAAGTATATATACAACTCCTATAATATTAATATATATAATATTATAATATTAATATATATAATATAAAGATAGTTTTAGTTCTGTAGTTTTGTTCATGTCCAAATATTGGGGAAGATGGACAAATGTAAGATGTTAGTTTTCAATTTAGCATGTAACAAAATTCCACCTCCAGCCAATATGTTAAACAAGTAAGTGGATCCAAATGTAATGTGAGAAGTAGTTCTTTGAATAAGGTAAAAGAAACTAATTTTATATTAAAAAAACCTTTTCCGACGACATTTCATCGGCACAAGTCTATAACGGCAAATTTTTGCCGGATTAGACCTCTACCGATGAAAGTTACCTTTGCCGACGAAACTTCGTCGAGAAAGGTCTAATACGGCAAATTTCACTAGAGAGACATATGCCGATGAAATTTCGTCGAGAGAGTTTTTTCTTTTTCTTTTTTTAAATAAATATAAACTTAGTATGTTAAGGTTAATAAAATTTTTTCAATTTTTTTATATTAATTAAATAATATATTTGCCTTATTTAATTAGTTAAATTAGTAATTAAAATTTAATTATTATTTATTTAGTTAATAATTAGTATTCAATACTTTAATTAATTTCATTAATTATATTACTTAATAAATAGTAATTAAAATTTTCTATTTTTTAAAATATAATATTTAAATCTATATATATAAATCAAAAGGTAAAGAATGGTGAAACATTTAAAATTCGAGAAAATTCTCATGGTTAATTCAAATATTAAGAATTAAAATTATTAATTAAATAAGGATAATATGATAAATTTACATTTTCTCGTATTAAAAAAATTAAAATTAAAAACAAAATCAGATAATAGGTCCTACTTTTATGGAACATAACTACCCATACTATCTTTTCTTAATTCAAAAAATAATAACTAAAGCATAAAATTAAAGTAATTAGAAAAGAGAGAAATTCATATTATGCTACTTAAAGGGTATAGCCGAGCGGCCATACTTGTAAAATAATTCTATTTTTGGTGTGTAGACGCCCGGCTATACGTTTAAGATGTTATATTTCTGAATAAAGTATAGCCGGGGCTATAATTGATATTATATTTTTGAGTATAGCCGTCCGGCTATACTGTTAAGATATAATGGCATCATTTTTGGCTTTGCGTCTATACTGGGCCATAGATTGGTTTATTTTATGTATAAAATATAAAAATAAAAAACAGTGCATCGATTGTTCATCGCAAGCCAATACGACGTCACTTGCAGTAGTCTTTCTTTACTCTCTGCCGTTTGCATCTGGATCCGTGTTTGTTTGCTGAGAAAACGAAAGGATTGTGCGACAAAATCTTCAGTATTTGTTTGGTAATTTCCTTCTCAGGAACCCTCGGCCCAGCTCAATCTCTCTCACTGTTTGATTGAGTTACTTAGAGCTTTTTTCGTAAGTCTAGCTTTTCATATAGCACTATGTGTGATCTAGCTAGGTATGTAAAGGAGTAATGTGTTGTAATTTTTCTTGATATGCATGAGGGATTAATGGGTTTTATTTTGGTCATTTTTGTACGCAAATGCATTCATTGTTTTGTACCTATCTGTATGCACAAAAAAAACTCTTGCAGTGCACATGTAAGATAAGAACATTGTGAAGGATGCTTCAACAATCTGTTTTGATATGTTAGGCCATTCTGTAGTTTACCGTTTGGATGAAGGAATTGAAATTTACATGGAATTCTAAAATGACAGAATTTAGTTTTCCATCATTTCAATTTTTGGCAATTGAAAATTTCAGTGTTTGGATTTATGTAAGTCGAATTTTGTAAATAACATTGTGGAAATTGTGAAATGATGCCTATTTCGGTGGAAATTAAACTTGGGAATTTGATGCCCCAATTTCCACGATTTTTTCCGCATGTCATTTAATAAATTCCGTGCTTAAGTTGCCAAACAGAGGAATTGTCAATTTCTCCTCTTAAATTCCCGATGTTTAGTTAAATTCTGAGTTATTTTTCCTCATCCAAACAGACCAAGATGTTACTTGCTGAGTGGATGTTTGTTCAAGTACTTGGGTGCTTTATTCTTCTTGTTTTGTGGAAGCACATGATGTCTTTTCTTTGTGGAAATGACATCATTTTTGGCTTTGCGGCTAATGTTTTACCCAATAAATTCTGTTTTGCAGAAGAGAGAAGAGATACAATGGATGATAGCTGTGCTGTTTGTGCGGAGACACTTCAATGGGTAGCATATGGCCCCTGTGGCCATCGTGAGGTCTGCTCCACCTGCATTATCCGGCTCCGTTTTATATGTGGAGACTCCCATTGCTGCATCTGCAAGAGTGAATCTAGAATCGTCTTTGTCTCGAAGGTTAGGCATTGCAAAATGTTATTTTTGCTTTGGTAGAATTGAACTGTCAGACATATTAACATGTATTTTTCATCTATCTTGTTAGATCCAATACAACCCAGGATGGTTTCTTATTAAGAATATAGAGGATGAGGATGAGTAATGATGTACAATTATTGATAGAATATATGACAAGTTAGTATGTATAATTACCTCTATTTTTCTTGTTTTTTTGAAATTTTTCTTGCTCCTACAATTTCTTTTTCCCCAGGCTTTAGGCAACTATACAAGGATGATTAATGACTTTTCAGTTTTCCCAGCTGATCCAATGGAAGGTCAAGTTGGACTGTACTGGTATCATGAAGGAACACAAGCATTTTTTGATGATCCTGATCACTACAAGATGATAAAGGCCATGTGCAGGCTATCGTGTGGCGTTTGTGATAAGATAAATGAACTAAGGAGTGAAGGGTCAAAGAGAAAAGGGGAGTTTAAAAATGTTGAGCTGCTGAAAAATCATTTATTCCATCTTCATGGGCTGTTCATGTGCAGTCTGTGTTTGGGGAGTAGGAAGGTGAGAAACATTTAGATGACACTATATGATGATGTATAATTGTTGTATCTCATAATGTTGTACTTCTGAGAGAATGATACACTGAGGCTTTGAGCATAGGCATTTTTCCTGTAGATCTTGTATGATAACGCACTACATGATATAATAGTGATCACTCTTTTGTAAGACAGACATGAGATATCATATAAACATTGCTATATTTTCCATTTTTTGGTTATATATTGATGCTTTAAGGGTTTATACACTTTTTTTCTGAAATCTTGCCGAATTCTTCTCTCATTTGGAAGCATGAAGCATGAACCTTGATGCTGATAATTCGTATTTTCACCCTGATGTCTCTGACTTCAAATTTTACTACAGATATTTATCTGTGAGCAAAAGTTATATACTAAAGCACAATTGGATCGGCATACAGAGACAGGCGATTCAGAGGTAGATGGTAGTGAGACTGAAAGAGGTGGATTTAATGGACATCCTATGTGTGATTTTTGTAAAAATCCATTTTATGGAGATAACGAGCTGTACATGCATATGTCTACCGACCATTATACTTGCCATATGTGCCAAAGGTAACATGTTCTGTTTATGCAAAGGTAACCTGTTCTGTTTATGTGAAGGTAAGTTTTAGCAAACTTACATCCACTACATTTTAAATGCAGGCAGCATCCAGGACAGTATGAATACTATAATAAGTATGATGACTTGGAGGTAAATTATTTTCCGTTCCCAACTGGTTATTATTCATGCTTTGCAAGTACAAATTCATCATTGAGATTGGCTTCTCAGTTGACATGATATCCTATTTTGCAGAATCATTTTTCTCAAGCACATTTCTTATGCAAGGATGAGGACTGCCTAACAAAAAAGTTTGTTGTTTTTGCAACTGAGTCTGAGATAAAGGTGATATTTTGGTGCATATCAAATTGGTCTTTATCCATCTCTTTTCTGTTGTTAGCTCTTGAATATAAGGCAAACATATAGTTGATTTTTCTTGCCATGTTATGTTGAGGTTATGCTCACTTGAGTTTATATCTGCAGAGGCATAATGCCAAGGAACATGGAGGGAACATGTCTCGCTCTAGGCGTAATATTGCTCTTCAGGTTTGTATGTGATATAGTTGATGTGGCAGTTATCGCTCTTAGTTTTTTTCCCCTTACTTTCTTTGTTGTGTCCATTCCATTATAGGTTTTTTAGAGCCATCTTCTGTATCCACTTGCATCCTCATTTTTTCATAGATCTTATATGATACAGATTTAATTTTGTGCTTGCTTATTCTTTATTAAAAGCAGATACCAGTGAGCTTCCGGTTTAGGAGAAGTAATGAGCAAGAACTTCATGGTAGAGGACATGGTTCTCATTTTGATGCTGCAGACAATCAACTTTCCTTGGCCCTTCAAGCTAGCCTTGATACAACCACTGTGGAAAGGTGTCATAATACATCCTCTAGTACCCAAGAAGTTTTTATTCGCCAAGAAACAAACGAACTTGAAACTATTGTTGGTTCTTTTGAGTCATTGGCTACTGCAGAATCTGAGCCATCTTCAAGATGCTCTCATGAATTAAGAGAAAACTCCCGGAATGAACTACAACAAGAATCAGCCTTCCCTCCACTTCCGGTGGCTCAAAGTGACAGGCGATTTAGAAATGGTTCAGAAGGATTGAGTGGTAATACAATGGCTTCTCGCATACGTCGGCTTAACAAAGTAACAGTCCTGAATTCTTCTCGATCTTGGTCCACCACAAATCGACAACCTAAATCATCTGCCAGTAGTTCTCACCAGAAAAAACCCTCTTCGGCCTCTGGGCTCATGTCATCATCTAGCTCTCCTGTATTTTCCCCAAGTAAGACTGCTCCAGTTAGACAAGCTGTAACTACTGGGTTTGTATCATCCAATTTTGCTAGTTCAAGAAATTCAACTGGAACCGGCAAGGTCACCCACTCTTCTTCACCTCCAAACCTTATCAAGAGTGGTTCTTTGAACTCTGATTTTCCTTCTGTTTCTGCTACTCAAACAAATAAAGAACCTGCAAGTAGTCTGAGATTACCAAGGGTTCGAGATGTACACACTGTCAACAAGTCTCTTGTGGAAAAAATCCGTGATGCTTTAGAATCTGATGAGAACAAATTCTCTGCATTTAAAGAAATATCTGCAGAGTACCGCAAGGATATAATTAACACGGAGGAATATCTTGCCTATGTCTACCAGTTTGGCCTGTCACATCTGGTTCTTGAGCTAGCTAGACTCTGTCCTGATGCTGAGAAGCAAAGAGAGCTTGTTGAGACTTACAATTTTAATATGAAGAGCAGTGGTTCTCATGAAATCAATTTGTGTAATGGCAGCAGCAAGTCAAGGAGCAAAAGTTCCAAGAAAGGAAAGGAAAAGTGTGAAGATAATGGAATTAGCAGTTCAAAATATGCTTTGCCAGATTGTCCTATCAACCCTGTGAGGAATTTGCAATCAAATCATAAACCTCGAGTAGAAGATGCAGCAATCTTGTTGAAGGATGCTATTCATTCTGCCAAAGGAAAATCAAAGATTTCAATTGAGGATGTACTTCCAGGAAATCAAATGCTGACGGGTCAAAATGGTTTTCAGTCAACTGGTGGCAGCTCAAATAAAAATTTGGGAACTGGGGGAGGAGGTAATAAGCAACGGAAAAAGACTCCAAAGTTTCTCAGAAACCGCCTTGGTAATGATGCTACTGAACTTTCAGAACTTGGTGATTGTGAAGAAAAAAAAGATGGAGACAAGGATCCACCAGAAGGGTTGCCAGTGCATGGAGTTTGGCAAAATGGAGGTGGTCATAGACTCGTGAAGATGACCATGAGGGATCATATAAAACGATAATTTGTCTAATCCAAGTGAACTACCAGTTTGTAATTATGAGGGCTGGCACCAGATGGAGTATCTCTCTTTGTATGAATGTGCTATTGTCTGTTTCATATGTGGTCTGTATGTTTTCTGCAGCTACTAGTGTAGATGTTAATGGAGTTGTGGCAGCAGATTTTATTTAGAAGTGGGCTTGAAACAGACATGATCTTTTTTGTTTCTGGGTATGCCTAATAGACTGATGATTAGCGTTTCTTATTGTGATTAACAGTTAGACAAGAATGGCTTTACTTGCCTGGATTTTTATTGTGATTCATTTAATGGCGTCACTTTGAATGCATTGCACATATAATTTGAGTTGAATATGAGCAATCAGAAAAAAAACAAAATATATATATGTATTGCCAAGTGTTTTGGCATCATAAGATTTGGAAACCCCAGAAAGACTTCTCAAGCCTTGGCATAAAGCAGTATAGCTAGAAGAAATAATCCCCCTCCTGCCATTGATATTCTGAATCTAGGTGAGACTTATTTGATTGGTGTTGTTTTTCCTTTTTTTCAATGGTGAAAGAAATAAGTTTCTTCATAAGAACTGAAAACCAAAACAGCTAGAGATGGGGGTTGGGTTGTACTTTGTGAATCTACAGAATTTTATTTAGAATTTTTTTATGTTTTTCCTTTGATATTTGATCATACGGCTATAGTCTATATAGTATTATATGTTCATAAAAGTCAAGCATGCGGGGATAGCTCAGTTGGGAGAGCGTCAGACTGAAGATCTGAAGGTCGCGTGTTCGATCCACGCTCACCGCAAAAACCTTACTTTTTGTATTTTAACTTTAGTTATCAAACGGCAGTCTTTGGTGTCGTATTACTCAAAGCTGAGAAACAGAGAGAATGTGATGTGAGAGCAGCGGCAGCATGAAACACAACAAAATCACTTTTTTTTTTTTTCTTCTTAAAAAAAGACAAAATAAAAACCAGTATTTAATTTCATTGTGAAAGCAAATGCATGAACGAATTAAATAAAAGAAAATAATGAATTAAAGGAATGTATAAGAAGAGAAGTGGAGAAAAATCACAATTAAAAAATGGTTTTTTTTTGTGTGACATCATGCCTCCTAATATTCAAGAACCAGCTCAAATTAGACCAACCATAACCCACCAACTTAACATTGCCATCTTTTTTCTTGTTCTTGTTCCTTTAGTGTAAATCAAAGGAGGGGTTAGGTGGAGACCAGTTGCATTTGCATGATGTGTAGACAACGTGGACTCCAATACTTGGTGAATAATGATACAACCCTACCCATGATCATGATCTTATTAGTTTTAAAATGTAATTAAGTTTATTATTTATGCCCTTTTTTGTGTGATTATATGTGTGTTTTGTTGATTCTTATGCAACTAAGCTATGTCATACCACACCTTTAAGGCTACAATATTAGACCTAATTACCCACCCAGGTTTAAAGCAAAGTAAGTAGATTTTACATTAGATTATCACGCGGATACAGTTCATTGCGTATTTAGTAATCAAATTAAAAGCAAGTCCTCAATTATGTTGATGTTATTTTGTTTTATTAGTTTCTTTTTCTGATGTTGAAAGAAATATCAAGTTAAAATTTCCTCTCGTTGTTTTATTAATTTATTTTCCTAATATAAAATGCGCCTCTTATTAATTTGTATACAAATTGTGATTTATAAACATGAGCAATCATGCAGCATGCAAAGAGTGTCATGGAATTTACATAATTTTTAGTGATCAGCATGTGTGTTTTTGCTCAAATTCACATCCCGGAGTTGGTGAACCCCAAAATAACCCACCAACCCCATGCACATACAATATAGTATTAAATAATGAATCAATTCTCTAAATTAGGTGTGAAACAAAAAAGAGGCTGCAAATGCAAACTTCCATGGGTAAAGGATCAAAACCAAGTCAGACGGTCTGTCACTTTAGTCCACCGACTCCCTTCAATCCCAGCCCTCAATCCATCCTCATCCAACGGCCATCATCTTCATTCTCAGACGTCATAACTAAAAACAAATATTAACCGTCAATTCCCACAGATGAAAAAAGTATATATGAAAAATAAGTAATATATTTGTCAATGTGACAATTTGCCAATTTGTCATTGTATATTTAAGCCACAAGACCCTCCTCCGTCTATAAATAAAGCCCCGGAGTCTTGTGTGTCAGTGTGGCAAAGATTCCAGCTTTCGGGTACCTACCAAGACACTGAACACGCAAGGCTCAGCCTCAGGACTCGGATATTCGCTTAATAAGTAAGCACTAGAGTAAGAGCCAAAAAATTCCATGCAAGGCTTTTTCTTTTCTTGTTTTTCATTTGTAATTTTGCTGCAATTCATTTGGCTTTGTACTCGGCTTGAATTGTCTGTTTTTTGAATTGTTTTTGAACTTTCAAAGCTGAGTTCTTTTTTCTTTGAGATTGAGTTTCTGGGTTTTTTTTATTATTGTTGTTGTGTGCTCTTATGTTATGTGTTCAATATGCGTTTGTGATGAAGTCTCTGTTTCAAGTTTAAGTGGAAATGAGCAAAGTTAGTTTGTGAGTTAAATAATTTTCCTGAGTGCTCAGTTTGAACTCGGCAGTTGGGCAATTTTGTTCTGAAGTTATATTTCTTTGTTTTGTTTGTAATGAGGACATGTGAATGGATCTGAATATATTCGTAGAAGAGAAATGAGTCAAAAGTTAATGTCTTTGGCACCTAATTTTGTGATTGGTTTGAGAATTTGAGAGTGGATGGTGATATAGCTCTGTCTGACTTTGTATTCTTGTTTCTTTGCTTGAAAGTCATGTGATGTAGTTAAATGGTTTTCCTAGTTTTGCACCAAACTCAATTACTTGCTTTCATTTTTTATTTTGTGGACAAATTTTACTTGCTTACATTACTATAGCTATGATCGCTTGAACTGGAAGAGTGGTACTTTCCAGCTCTCTAGATCTGAGTCCAGATTTGTGATAATTTCTATAATTTATGGTTAACAGGACTGATTCTCTTCCTGATAGAGTTTTTAGCTTTTTTCTTTAATGGGTGTGTGATTGAAGCTTGTCTGATGACCTTTTCTTTAGTGTAGTTACTTTGGAGGAAAATTTTATGAAAACTCTCTTCCCATACTTTTAATATAGATTATTCATTTACTTTTGCATCTCTATATGTCACTTAGCTACAGATGACTTATATGCTGAGGTACTTACTAACTCTAATATCGGTTCGTTTTCAGCTTGTAAAAATGGACACTTTCCTGTTTACTTCTGAGTCTGTGAATGAGGGACACCCTGATAAACTCTGTGATCAGATTTCTGATGCAGTGCTTGATGCCTGCCTTGAGCAAGATCCCGACAGCAAAGTTGCCTGCGAGACTTGCACCAAGACCAACATGGTCATGGTCTTTGGAGAGATTACAACCAAAGCCAAAGTGGACTATGAGAAAATTGTACGTGACACCTGCCGTACGATTGGATTTGTTTCAGATCATGTTGGCCTTGATGCTGACAACTGCAAGGTCTTGGTTAACATTGAGCAACAGAGCCCTGATATCGCTCAGGGTGTCCATGGCCACCTCACCAAGAGGCCTGAGGAAATTGGTGCTGGAGACCAGGGTCACATGTTTGGTTATGCCACTGATGAGACCACTGAGCTTATGCCTCTAAGCCATGTCCTTGCTACCAAGCTTGGTGCCCGTCTCACCGAAGTTCGCAAGAATGGGACCTTGCCATGGTTGAGACCTGATGGCAAAACACAAGTCACTGTTGAATACTACAATGACCATGGGGCTATGGTTCCAATCCGTGTCCACACTGTTCTCATTTCTACTCAGCATGATGAAACTGTTACTAATGACGAAATTGCTACTGACCTCAAAGAACATGTCATTAAGCCTGTTGTTCCTGAGAAGTACTTAGATGAGAAGACTATTTTCCATCTTAACCCATCAGGTCGGTTTGTCATCGGTGGGCCTCACGGTGATGCAGGTCTCACTGGCCGCAAAATCATCATTGACACCTATGGTGGTTGGGGAGCCCATGGTGGTGGTGCCTTCTCTGGCAAGGACCCTACCAAGGTAGACAGGAGTGGTGCCTACATTGTTAGGCAGGCTGCTAAGAGCATTGTTGCCGGTGGTCTTGCTCGCAGGTGCATAGTGCAGGTCTCATATGCCATCGGTGTTCCTGAGCCACTATCAGTGTTTGTTGACAGTTATGGCACCGGAAAGATTCCGGACAAGGAGATTCTGAAAATAGTAAAGGAGAGCTTTGATTTCAGGCCTGGAATGATTGCCATAAATTTGGATCTCAAGAGGGGTAGGTATTTGAAAACAGCTGCTTATGGACACTTTGGTAGAGATGATCCTGACTTTTCATGGGAAGTGGTGAAGCCCTTGAAGTGGGAAAAGCCTCAAGAGTAAAATATGTGCTTCTCTCTCTGCCTGCAGTTGGTCAATAATCTCCTTTCGAAGTCAGAAGTATCGCTTTTGCTTGCTTGTCATTGTGTTTCCCTTATTTTTTTGCTTTTCAAATATTTCCATTTGGCATGTTTGGATCACATTAAAGATGTATTGAATTTTGAGTCTAGTGGATGAAAACATGTAAAAAGGCTGATTTCTGAATTAGATTGCTGTGCGCAAGAAAGCATCAGCTGCAAAGCAACATCAATGTCTTGATACATTTGTTTGGTAAACAACGAAATTATGATTATTTATCCACTCGTTTTCTTAAAATTTTAATTTCTTGTTCCTTCGTTAATTTGGCTCAGAGCCTAGAAATATTCCATCCAAATGGCTGAGAGGAAGGAGAGACATAATTTATCTAACATTACAAACTTACAACTTAAAACATATCTTGTAGTGGGCTATAATAGTTTTGAACATTATTACCAACTGACAGGTTTACATACAAAAAGATGGCCACCTAGTGCATATGACATTTTCCTCATATATGGTAAGAGGGGGTTTCACCTCCTCTGGAAGTTCAACCGCCCTATGCAGAACGCAAAAATGGATGCGAAAGCAATGGGAAAAGCAATGAGAACCACTGCAACCAGAGCCAACTGATCATGGTGAAACCCAAAGTAATCCTTTAAGAAGTCAGACACTGTTTTGTTTTCCCCAAATACTATAACCTCCTTGTTTATGTCTCCATATTGTGAAGTAAGCAAACCGTGTAGTGACCAAGATGTTGGAGTCAGGTAATACAACCAAATCCACCATTTAGGAATTTGCTGCAAGAACAACAACGGATCCCAAGTCAATTTTCTATATGTTACTTACTATGTAAATACTTTGTTCCAAAAATCTTGACAAGGGTCATTGGTTTGGGTTTCGGCAGAGAAAGAGTAGGCTTACCGGTCTAGGAATCAGAAAACCGGCAAACAGATTGTATAACGTGTAGAACACAGACGATAGAATTGCTGCTATCATGAAGTTTGGTGTCAACGACACGAGCATCAATCCCATGTAGTTGTGGTACATCAATGAACAAAACACAGCATAGAAGTACCAGAAAACCTTATATGCTGATCCATAATATCCAATCATGGGATATGTGATGATCAGAAATATGACTGCCTGGATAAATAGATAGGGAACTTCTACTGCCACCTACGAGGATATCAATGATTAGTGTAAGTAACAAATTACCAAAATTTGAGAGGTTTATTGAATTGAAGTTTGTTGTCAGTTTAAAGTCATGGATAAATACTTCTAAGAAAATTGTACCTGTGCAAGTGAAAAAGCCCATGGAGAGTACATCCCTGCAAATTTCTCCCTATACATAACAGTTCTCTCTGTTGCAACATATTGCAGAACTGTTGAGCAGTTATTTATGCCCAAGAAGATGACGCCAGCGTACATTGAACCAAGTATGTTAAATAAGTTTTGCTGGTTGGTTCTGAAAGACAGAAAAGGAAAATGACATGATATGAGGGCTTACAAATTAGATATGAGTGGCAAAAATAACATGATATGAGGGCTTACATATGCTGTCCTTGGTTCCAAAATAATGCCCCAAAAATTATGGATGATACAACCGTATGCATGATGCGCATCAAGTTGTATGGAGGACTCCTCCAATAAGACAAGTTCTGCTTCCATAGACAAGATTTGAATTGCATCCATCCATTTTGAGAAAAGCGGGTAGAAAAATACAGATCTCTTGAACCAGGAGGTGGGGTGCTCAACTGTCTTACAAGCTCTATATTGTTCCTGCAAATGGGATAGTAGGAAATGAGTCACATTGCAGCTGCTTGTCATAATTAGACCATTAAATGCTCCTGATATTCTAGAAAGATGGGATCAAGCAGATGGATCACATCTTCTGCCAATGCCAGTTATGATCCTCATAGGTGATAGAGGCTCGAGGCTCCTCTGCATTGCCATTATGTTTTAAACAATAAACTTTTTTTGGACATTACTCAACACCAGGACTATTCATTTCGGTAACTGTACTCACTCATGCAAAGAAGATTTTCTGTATATTTGGGCAAAATCAACACCAAGTTCAGCTTCAGCTGATGTAGAAGTGACCTCAAGCATCCACGTTGCTGGATTGTAGTTATCTCTAATTTTATGAACACCAGGAATACTCTGCAAGAAAATTCATAAATGAAAAGATTAAGAACCTAAGCTAAAAACTTTATATTACTTAAAGCAGCTAGAACTTCTGAAATCAGAACTATTGCAGACTAACCTGAAAATATTCTATAACCCTACTCGAGTGCTGGCCCAATGGTCCAGAGTAGATTATACGTCCTCCAGTTTTCAAAAGAATTAGCTACATTCAAAGGAGAAATTACTAACAAACAAAAAGCTTTTTGGTTTGACAATTGCATTCTAATATCAAAGCTTTATCTGTAAACATCCTATTTGTTTTACCTCATCAAATGCCTCAAATATATCGATATTTGGTTGGTGAATTGTGCATACAATTGTTCTTCCTGTATTAGCTACATTCTTCACTGCTCGCATGACTATTGCAGCAGCTCTTGCATCCAAACCAGTTGTAGGTTCATCCATGAAGATTATGGAGGGGTTTGAAACAAGCTCCACAGCAATTGTAAGCCGCTTACGCTGCTCAGTTGATAGACCACTAACACCAGGTATGCCAACCAAGGCATCTTTTATCCCATCAAGCTCAATGGTCTCAAGGACTTCATTCACAAACTCCTGTTAGAAATCCAGCAGCTTTAAACAAAAGTATCTCACTAATCAATTCAGAGCCAAACTTTGATTGGATATCTTTACATATAGGTCTTACAGCTTTTGTTTTTGAGTCAATCTGAGACGCCAGACGCAGCCAAGCAGAAAAGATCAGAGATTCTTCTACGGTGATTTGTGGAGAATGTACGTCGGTCTGCTCACAGTAACCCAATATCCTAGCAAATGTTTCTTGAACCTTGGGATACCCACCAATCTTTATGTCTCCTTCAGTGTAGCCACTAGTCTTTCTGCCTGCCAGAACATCAAGAAGAGTTGTTTTCCCAGCTCCACTGACACCCATCAATGCTGTAAGAACACCAGGACTAAATGCTCCTGTAACATCACTCAGAAGCTGGAGTTTTTTCTGATTAAATCCACGTTCCCTGGTTTCCTGGAACACAAATACAAGAAAGAAGGAGATTAACATCATGTGATGTGGAAAGCTTTTGATCCCGCAACCACCAGAACCCTAAGGAAAAGAACACTTAATATGCATGGTTACCGAAGGAATAACATAGTATTGCACATCTTGGAACACCAGTGTCAAGGGAGTAAAAGGTAAGACCATCCTGCCTGATAATTGAGAAGAAAAAGGCAACTGTAAAATTGCTGCAGAATATTAATGTGACAAATAAACAGGAACAAAAAGAGAAACACAAATTTACGAAACCTTTATTGGTGGTTTTAGGAGGATGATTTGTCAACTTTTCTTCTACATTGGCATCACTGAGGTAGTCATCAGCTCTGTGAATTTGGAAGAGCTTTTCATGTGAAATGATACCACGAGATGATCCTGGAGCTGAGTGGGAATAAAAATGGGATGAATCAATGTGTTTCAATTCAAGTACCACTTCTTGAATTTAAAATAGGATAATAGAAAAATCAGCTTACACTTCAAGAAACTTAATGACAAGGTATATCCGATGCTGAAAACTATTGAAAACCCAAATAAGGCACCAAGTGATATCCAGTAGAGATATCCATCAAAGTTTAGCCCACGGCTTCCAAGTACTTCTCTCCCAATAGTAGTGTTTGTGGATAGCATCTACAGATAAAAAGCAAAAAGCATCTATTTGCTCTGAGTCTGAGTAGTATGATTATTATTTTTGTAAATGCCATAGAATAAGATCAAATCTTTTCTAGGTCTCAGTTGCCTTAAATTAGGGGAACTAATAATAATGAAATGATATGCTCACCTTTTGCCATCGAGGAGAAAGAAACTCATTTACAGAGAGGCCTATCTCTCCATATGTCAGGGGGGAAACCCAGAAACCCCACTCTAACCAAGCAGGCATGGAAGCTGCAAGCAACAACATAACTAATTAAAAAAATTATTTCAGCTTTGTTTTTTTAATTGACTGGAGAATGAGGGAAATAATCTTACGTTTTTGGATAACAAATCCACTAAATAGCAAGAGAAACAATATTGCAAAGCTACCAGCTGTCATACTGGCAACCATAGTCTGAAAGAATGAGGCCAGGAAGCGAAACATGGATAGTGATGTTAAGTGAACGGCAAAAAGTAGCAAGAACTGGCAGAAGAACCTAAAACAAAATCACAGATGATGATGAAGGCTCAGAGTCACAACTCAGAATATGAAATTTCTTGTGGTAAAAGAAAACCTTTAACTTGAACTCACCTCTGGGCCTCAGGACTGTATCCAATGACATAATAAGTAAGAGAAGTCCAAACCAGGGCTTCCACAAATGAAACAGGAACTTTTAATAGTGTTGCAGGAACTGCATAAGCCCAAGCTGGGTAGAAACACAGGTCTCTCTGTTTGTAGAAAACTTCCAGTCTTTGAAGCGTCATTGACATCTCAGGAATTCCATCGACGAGAAGTATGATGAGAGCAAAGAACAAGGCACCCATGTAGTAGTTACCATGCAGAACATCAACATCCATTCGAGTCCTCAAAAATACAGTCATCGTAATAAATGCAATGGTGATAAGCTGCAGTGAAAATGTCTTATGCTTCAGAATCCCCAAGTCCTTAGACACAGACAAAAGTGTTTACCACCAAAACAATGAGTTAAGAATTGTAAATGCAAAAGCACAAATGATGACCTGAACTGTCTTGAACACATAGATAAAAGAATTCCTCCTCATTAGAAGAAGTTCTCTCGATGCACAAGCTCTAAAGAGTTCCCATTTAGAAAGAGAATACACACTAAAGGAAAGAGAATTCTTATGGTTTTGAGGCTCATCGTCTGTCTGTATGAGATCTTCATCTAGCTTCTTCCCAAAAGAAGAAGTCTTGAATTTTTTTGAGAACATATCAATGGATACATAGTTGTGAGGTTCCGCATGGTACCAATAGTGTGATTGATCCTTTTTAGAGATTACCTGAAGAACCAAGATGTTAACTGTTGCATTAATTTGAAAAATGAAAGCATGGAAATAAATGCATCATAAGCTGCAATTCACTTGCCTCTTGAATGAAATCAGCAACCCCTTTCCTCTCAGGACACTTAAACCCACAATCCTCAAAAAATTCCAAGACATGATCCCGCGGACCATGATAAACAATCTTCCCTTCTGACATTAATATAAGGTCATCAAAGAGATCAAAGGTCTCCGGTGCAGGCTGAAGAAGAGAAACTAGTAAAGTAGCATCTGTTATATGCACCAGCTGCTGAAGACAAGCAACAATCTGGAATGCAGTGGAACTGTCCAAGCCATTTGTTATTTCATCCATGAACAAAGCTTTCGTGGGACCAATGATCATCTCCGCTGCAAAGTTTTAATTGACACCAGGTAGGTCAAAGTGGATGTTGGAAGTTAGTAACCAGTAAAACCAGTGAATGTTATGGATTTGAGCACATTGCATAACCTTCTATAACTATCAGTGTCTCTATTTGCATTACCTGTTGTCAGTCTCTTCTTTTGTCCACCAGAGATACCTCTTCTCATGGCATCTCCAACCAGAGTGTCAGCACATATATCAAGTCCAAGGATCTGCAAAACCATGGCAAATATTGTAACACTCTGAGAAGCATTTGTGTGGATTATAGGAAAGAAGATTAACTTCAACTCTGTTGAAGGCGAATGACCTTCAATATGTAGTCTGTCTGAAGGGTTCTTTTCAGTCCTTGAACAGAAATTGCCTGTCATAATCAACAATAGGGTGCATAACCTTGATGAAGAACACAAACTGCAAGATACCATGATCTCGTAAACATGGAATGAATATATCAGTAAAGCTTGAGTACCTTCATGTAGGTATCTACATCTGGATCTGGAATAATTCCTGCCTCCTTCTCCCTTTTACTCACTTCCAGCATAATATCTTTGTAGGCATAAAACATAAAATCACTGTCCTTCACCATTAGGTTGTATACAACTAAACCGCAATTATCTTAAACTCAACAAAACCTACCAGCTCGGCTTCCAATACCCTGACAGCGGGCTGAAAAATCAAGTGTTTCCCTCACAGTCATCTCAGGAATGTGCACGTCGAGTTGGCTTATATAAGCTGAAGTTTTCTGGGGGACAAACTCCCCTAGTTTGTGTCCGTTGTAGGTAACTTCGCCTGACCACTATTCGAGAAAAAGTAAGACAAAACAAGCAACTATGAAGTAGGAAAACAAAGATTTGCATCACAAGTCACAGCTTCGCACTACTTCCACATTACTAATGGCTGTTTTTGGTCCTCGAAAGGGTCATCACTCATTACAAAGATACGCAAGTATAAAGATATACTAGAAAACCTTGAGGGATTTGTCCAGATTCCCTGATAGCGCCTTTAAAAAGGTGGTCTTCCCACATCCTGGGGGGCCAAGCAGTAAAGTTAACCTGCAACAGAACCAATTAGCACCAAGACGAGAAATCCACCAAGGTAACAACCATTCTAACGAACTTGGCTTAGGTAAATTTAGTAGACTGAAGTATGCTAGCCTACCTTCCAGGCTTTATTGTACCCCTAAAGTCTTTAATAATGCTTATCGTGGCCTCACGAGACTTCGAACCAGGAAACTTGGCAAAAACCTGTACAGAAATCTTAAATAAATTCTGGTTGAACATATAATATAACCTATAAGCTGCCATATTTGGAAGTGCCAAAAAAAAAATTCACGTCCAAATTATATATAAAATGTTGTACAGTAATAATGGGTTTGACTTTGTGAATGGTTGAGTTGTAAAACTACTCTTGGCCATGATGTGTACTTACAGAAAGCATGCTTTTGACAGAATTCCATAGAGTTGGGAGGGGTTTTCCATGAACCACCTCACACACTGCTTCCACACACAGATCCTTATACCTCACCTCGACAGTGGGCAATTCTACGCCAACCCTACAAGAAGTACGAATCCGAAGAAGATATTAGTTACTGTGAGAATGTGAAGGTAAAGAGTCCCACATTGGAAAGTTGAGAAACCTAGCAAGGGCTTATAAGGAGTTGGGCTACTAGCCCCATGACCAATTGGTTTTGGGGTGGAACCTATGCTCACAGTTACCACATGCTTGGACAGAGGAACTGATATGAGTATAAACATTGAAAAAAGGGAAAGAGAAGCATCAATGCGTCGGAAAATTGGAAAACAAATTAGGAACAACATCCATTTTCTTAGTAAGTAAAAACCAATAAATAGCAACATCCTTGTCTGAAATTTAAGCTTTGCCTAGGCATCAACGGCATGTACCACTAAAATTAGTGCCTGCAAGTGCAGCATCAACTCCATTTGAATTTATCGTTGTTATATATTTATGTTCCTACACATATACATAAATGACCATGAGGCAAAGGAGAAGAAAAGGCTTACCTGTCAATCCTATTTCTAATTTTACGCAAGAGACGAAGGTTGTCATTCTCAATGTGTTTGATGAGCTTCTCTATGAACAGATGTCGTTCCAGAGCTCGAAGCTTGGTAACATCAACCACTCGCTTTCCTTCACCATCAGCCTCATTTTCATCCTCACCCTGATCAAACAAAGATGATTTCAATCGTTCAAATGTTGGCAATCTCTCAATAGCTGCCCACTGCTCAGCATATTGAGCATCAGAGTCATCTTTGGCAGAACTCAATACTGAATTGCCTCGGAAACTGGAGGAGCGACTCTGAAATGATAACCTAAGGCTTCTTCCAAACTCTTCCAACTCAATTCTTAGTGACTCTATCTCATCTCTACCAACCATCTGAGCCATAGTCGTTAAGTTAGAGAGAACTTTGAAGAAAAACTAAGTGGAAGTACATGTAAATATGCAAGATCAATTGTTGATTTATATATACTAAGACTATAAAGGTTGATGAAGTAAGCTGATGCATCATTCTTATTCTTGGTCTCCAAGGAAATTGACAATGCTTTCTGTGAGAAAACATGTTACTTTAGGCAAACAACACAATTTGTAGTAAATGTCACGTATCAAGACACAGAGGCTGACACAATATATTCAAATATCAATCGCATAATTGCTGGGAAAGTAAGCATTCTATGATGTAGTTTTGCAGGGATCAAACTTGCCATATCTCAAAAGTAGTTATTCCTCCGTTGGTTATCCACTAGGTCCAAGTCAATGTGATAAAAATATTGAGCTGACTGATTTATTGGAGTCTTAATAGGGAAGAATACTTGGGAAATTAGGATTATAGAGGAAGAATAGGTCATACATGGGGCCCTTGATCGCTGCCCTTCTTGTGCAAGAAATTAAAAAAAACATTGAACTACGTCGACATTACTTAATTATATCAATAGAAATTTGACCAGAACAAAGATAAGTTAATTTAGAAACATTGTCTTGCTTGGCAAGATATGCATGATAACAATGATATGTCATTGTCTCTTTGTTGCTAATTTCCCGTTTTGGTACTGTTGGGTCTCTGGATCATGAATTACCATTTACAGAAATACCACGTTCTTATGTGAAAAAGATTGCAGTAAAACTTTGTTAAGTAGACCCCTTTTCGAGTATCAGGAACCAACAAAAAGATAAACCACAGAAACCATAAACTAAACCCTAGTGATTAAGTTAAACATACTCCCCCACAGCATAATCCATACCTTAAAATCATCAGACCGCAGCTAAGATCGTGATCAGCGGTAAAATGCTCAAAAAAGAGTGCCCTGCAACCAAACATGTATGTAGATGTCAACCAACATAAGGGTCAAGAAGATTTCTAATTCTGAGAGATGTAGTGTAGTGTAGGCACAACACTCACCTGACTAGAACAAAACAACTTCTTGGGCTTTCTGAAAAGTAAAAACAATTACTGATATGCCTCTAGTAACCATATAAATAAATAAATAAGTTGGCTGCCTGCCTCTTAACATTAAAGCCAGAAGACAACCAAGACAATGGAAATTATATCAAATACCATCTGTCCAAAACAACCACCTGAGCATGTACCTATTTTCACCTTGGCCTTTTATGGCCCTCAGAATGAAAGAAAGGGTGTTAAATCATGGAAGATTCTGTGTCCCCTTAACCTCGGCAGGATGTAAAACCTACTTGGATACGCATATAGCCTAGTACTGATTGGATGGTTTGTTTGGGTTCAACCCAAAGCAACCTTCAAAGCACAGTGAGATGTCCATTTTCTTGGTGCCACAGAAAAGCTCATACATAGCTATGATTGTTGACAGCAACATCCGACATGTTTTTCCTTTTCTTTTCTTTATCTCTTTCCCTGGGTGCTCTCTTAGTCTATTTTGCACTACCTTATGTCCTTTAAACAGCTGTAACTTGTATCCAAAATTGTCCAATTCAATTTGGTTCGTCAAAAGTAGTAGTCTGAAGCATGTTAATGGAGATGAACTTCTGTCCATGCCAGAAACTGAATCAACCAACATTCATCTAGTTGACTTCATTAGAGTCATTATTTATAAAACACAGTCGGTTCTTTTATTAATTTCTGAGCTTGTCGTGGCTGCAGCGTTCTTAACACAATCATAAAAACAAATTTTTTTTATCTAACTAAAAAAAGGGAGCATTTCATCCAACAAATTTGAAGAGCAATCATTCTGTACATAGCCCCCCATTGTCTTGGGTTTTTCACAAACACCACCACTTTGATACACAAACAATATATCTCTCCATCTACCAGAAAGGAACAAAAGGAAAAATGAAGGGAGAACAAAAAAAAAGGAACACAAGGATCATCTCTCTCCCCCATCAACCCCCTCTCCCCTGCCCTAATAGCATCAGATCAGACAGACACCCAAGAATTTGGGAGTAGAAAAAAAATTAAGAATCACCCTCACTTTCTATATTTCTGAGATTCTCAACTGAACCACTGGCTTAATTACGTCCGCTGATAGCCTTTGCTTTCTGATCTTGAACCCGGATAATCACTCCGATCAGTATCTGAATTTTCCCTCTGGGAATCAATGTCCATGCTGCCTGCTTCAGTTCTTCGGTGTCTTCGATCCTGAACATCAAGAAGAAAACTTATATTCAAAAGACAGCTGAAAATCGTCAAATCAAATGTCCAGCCATTGGTTGACCAGTAAATGTCAATCAGCTGGGATCCTATGAGGACCAACACCATAATGGATTAGAGCATGGGAACACAAAAGGTAGTTGTAGAGAAAGGGATTTGGATAGAAAATTGAGCAATTAAAATGCATGAGATAATCAATTGATTAAATCTTTTGCATGAACAAAATGTTTTGTTCATTTCAATCAAATTTTGAATAATTTATTCCAAGCAAGACAGTACTAGAGTTTCATTGACTAAAAAAAAGGTAACCCCAATTCAGGAGACAGCTAAAAGGGTCTAGAACATAGATGTAACAAGGACAAAGTAAGAGGCAACGTGGTTAGTTAGAAATGGAATCAGATATTTCATCCTGGGATTCAGAAGCAAACAAGATCAAAAGTATTGCAGGTTCATTATCCTTCTTCAGACATAAATTCAAATTGCAATCCATCAGAAATTGTGTTTCCGAGATAGAATGAGAATCTAACCTCTCTTGGTATGGGATATTCCTCAGACTCGAGCATACGGACAACTTGGCCCATCTTGGGTCTTTTTTCAGAATCTGGATCAACACACCTCAAAGCAGTCAAGAGAGCTCGTTTTAGGGCTCTTGTTGATGGTCTCACCTCAATGTTTGGGTCTACGACTTCTTCAGACCTTCTGCTTCCAACCATCATTTTTAGCCAATCGACCAGATTTACCTGTGAGCATTTTTTTTGAATAGAAACATTTTTATTCAAATTTGTAAGGATCAAAACAAGGGCATTTAGAACGCAGATAAAAAGAAAAAAACACTAGCCGGTGAAACAGGCACAAGGCCACTCAACACATAACTAAACAACCAAACATAAAACAACCCCTTAAGATACTACGGCCAGCAGATTGCGCATAATTGTAGGATAGGGTACATCCTTAAAACCAAGGGAAGTTGATGCCCAAAGGGCAGCCCAAAACTTCACTCTATCCCATAACTCTGCCACTCCCACTCCCTTATAATCCTCAACTGTGAGCATTAAAACTACATGTCAAACAAAACTCCACAAAGTTGCAATATTATAACTTTATTGACATTTCTGTCTGTAGAGGAATATTATAACTTTATTGACATTTCTGTCTGTAGAGTATCCTCTACAGAATAGAGATAAAGAAATTAACGCAATGAACATTCGTAGTTGCAATATTATAACTTTATTGCCATTTCTGTCTGTAGAGTATCCTCTACATAATTCTGCACTCCTAACTAGATTTAGACTGTAAACTGTCAATGGTAACTGTCTACCATACACTATTGAATACATTCGTTTAAGGGGCATTCACTACTTAATACAGATAATAAATCCAACTTGCATCAAGCTTCTTTATGATTCTATGTTGACAAGAGTCTGGTATTTTAGGATGGTTAGAACTTGCATCAAGTTTCTTTGCTATTGATTTTTATAACTTGTGCATACCTCATGTGCAGGGCGACCATAGTCCACAGGGTCTCTTCCAGTAATTGCTTCCAAGAGCAAAACCCCGAAGCTATACACGTCGCTCTTTTCATTCAAAAGTCCGGTATTAGCATATTCAGGGGCGACGTATCTGAAATGTTTTTTGGGAAGCAGGGACAAGAGAAATAATTAATCCTCTAGCATCAATTAATCGATTTATTCTGAGCATCTAAAACTGAAAGAAACAGCATTGGTCAGGGGCCAAAAGGGTCATGCTCAAGAAATAATACTAACCCAAAGGTTCCCATAACGCGAGTTGTCACATGACTTGTCCCCGCACCCAGCAGCTTGGCCAGGCCAAAATCAGATACCTTGGCATTGAAGTCTTCGTCAATCAATATGTTGCTAGATTTAATGTCTCGGTGTACCACTTTTGGTTCAATGGCCTCATGCAAATAGGCAAGACTGCGACAAGTATTATCACATTCAATGAGAACTAGAAAACCTGGAAAAAAAAAATTTGTACGCGATTTGACTTACGCTTTTGCAGTTCCAAGGAGAACCTTTATGCGTGCTTCCCAAGTGAGATATCCATGCTGACGCATTGCTCCATGAAGCCATTGCTCCAAATTTCCATTGTTGACATACTCATAGACCAAAATCCTGAAATTTTGAAATGCAAATGAGACCAACTATTGTAGTTCAGGTGTTACTTCAACAGCAGTAGGCTATTATATACTCAATACTGAGAGATCAATCCACCTCTCAGATATTAAAGCCACAAAAGCTTCTTTGTTTCCACCTAATTTATGGGGACCTACACGTACTTTGATATCTCATTTTTTTCGTAAGAAAACAATTCAAAACATAGAGTCAATCAGTTAGTTCATCAGACTTAATAAACTTTGAAAGAAAATGGTACCTATGAGTCCCTTCGACGCAGTATCCCAGTAGACGAACCAAATTCTTGTGGCGCACATGGCCAATTGCTTCAACTTCCACCCTAAATTCTTTCTCTGCTTGGCCTCTAAAGATGTTAAAACAGTTCAAGTTAAGACAAATTCATGGAAACAAGAATGGTGAATGGAAAAACCACAATAGAGTCGGGATATTAGCAAACTCACAGGTTGTTTAGGATCTTTTTAACGGCCACTGGAGTCCCATTGATGAGATTTCCCCTGTAAACAACTCCATATCCGCCCTCACCAAGGACATTTTCCTTTGAAAACCGATTTGTTGCAAGCTCAAGGTCCCTCAATGTAAACCAGTGGCCCCAACCCAAGTGAGAGAATTCAGGCAGGCCAACTAGAGGAGACGGGGCAGTTATTGGATACGATGAAGAAGCCTTATACACCGTAACAGTGCTGGAACTCCCTTCTTCTCCAGATTGGTACAGGCCACCATCGTTTTCTAATTGATTAAATGAACCTGACTGGCTGCTATTCTCTCCATTCTTCGATTTGCCCATACCCAAATGGAGCATGATCTTATCTGATTCTTTGTCACTGGATTTGTCGTGAATGGTGAGAAGAATTCCATCACGAGGAGCAAATTCACTTGCAGATACTTGCTCCACTCGAACTTCCTTAATTTCTTTTGAGACAGTTGGGATTTGACTAAGGGGAATCTTGTCCCTAGCTTTCCTTGATTTCTTACGTGAAGTAAGGCACATTGATAGCACAGAGAGGATAATTATGATAAATAATGCAACAGCTATTCCAATTACTTCCCAGACCTTCAGATTAAAGAAAGCTTCCTTGGATAACTCTGCTTTCAGATCGGAGGCCATTCTATCAGATACCAAAAACCCTACACATAGCAGAATCTCACATTAAGATTGCTTCTGATTCATCATTTATATCACTGTCAAAATCTTTTCTTTCAATCCATTAGCATCAACTAGGGATGATAAAATTACAACCTGGTACTTTTAACCAATTCCAAACAAAAATTAAAACTGAAAAAAAAAAAAAAAAAAAACTACCAATAAAGGAGAAAACTTGTCAGAGCCACATAAACCAAATAAGAAAGATGCAGGGGTTAAGCAGAAACGTCAAATTATTAGTAGACAAACCAAAGCAGTTCAATAAACATACGGACAGAACATAATGCATATACAATAACTCAATAAACAAATTCATTCTCTGTGGGGGGTGAGAATGTGAAAGTAGACAAATGTTAATAATTGAAAAGAAAATTTCAACCTCTTACCTCTGTGTGATGGAACTCAAAAGAGCAACCTTGAAATGCCAGATCTTTGAAACCCCTTCAACATTCCTTGTCCTAAGACAAACAATTAAACACACAATTCCAGATCTCTGACCAAGAAAAACCCAGAAACATATATCAAGAAAGCCTCTTTAAGAAACCCAAATGAGCCCAGTGCTCAAAACTAAAATTAAAAGTTAAAAATAAAATATATAGCCAATAAAACTGGAATTCCTATATGGGTTTTCTCTGTGGGGCAAATGTGTGTCTGAATCTAAGTTGAGATGGAGCTTTCTGGCACCAGCACTGAGCCATCTCAAAAATCCAAACCCAAAAATAACAAGAAAGATCATGTACCTGTGCAAAATGGTAGAGGGACATGGAAAAAACTGATATTTGTGAGTGGTGGGGATATAAGAAGAAGGGATGGAGTTATCAGTGGTAGGTGGTGAGTTTGGAGTCTTCAGACTGAGATGCCTTCAAAAACATAACACATACAGTAAAACAGAAGCATGGAATTCTGTGATGTAAAGGTCTTCAGATTTTCCTGATTTGATATGAACACGACTGATTGATTACCAGTAATTTACTTTAATGTCTCTCCTTTTTTTTTTCCCATTATTGTGTATTTATTTATTAGAATTGATTGCTGTATTTGTGTGCTTGCTTCTGTTGTGAATTGAGTTGGGTGTGTGAATCTTAGACACCACTGTGGTAACAGCTCTCAAGTTTTCTGCTCTTTTGTTACATCTGTTGTCATTTTTAAATATTAAAATATAAAAAAATAAATTTACCTTTTTTCGGATTACAATTCTCGAATCTCAGCCGTTACTTGGTCAAGTCAAACACCTCCCTCTGTGTTCATAGGTTACAAGTTATTTATAAAGGCAACCAACTGTTAGTATATCGGATATGCAATGCAAGTACGAGCAATTAGTGAAATTTGGAATGTAAATGCCATCTGTCACCAGTTGTCTTCAACCTTATCAAAAACACCAGTTGTTTTTTTATCAAATTAAACAGAGATTGCTTTGCTTCTTGCTCTGTTTCTACTTTGGAATGGTTTCTAATCTCCCACCAAAATATACTCCTGTTCATAACTACACTTCAAATATGAGCTATTGCCAAAAGGATTATAAATCTCAGGTTTGATTGTAATAAAAAAAAATTATTAGCATGCTCTTAACCATTTGAATTACACATTATAGTCAAATTATGCATCCAACGACATCCCGAATTCTTATCGTCCTATGAACTAAGAAAGACGAAGAGGTGGGTCACAGGACAACAAGGCATGTGGTACCACCACAAGGAAATTCGGTGCACCATAAAAACTGAAATAAGAAAACAAATATAAAATATACAAAAACATTATTATTATTATTTTTTTAAACTATTGAAATGCAGCATGCTACAGGGATTTTTTTTTCCTTTCTGGTTTGTCAATGCTATAGGGAATCAGTTGTTATGCAAAAGCACTAGTAGAATATTATTATATCATATAGTTTTCAGTGTGCTTCCCCTCTTGGCTGCAAATTTAAAACTCGTAACACCACACAACATTCACTTTTTTTTTTCTTTTTTTTTTTTGAGCCAATCAATATGTTAATAGGTTTAATAATTAAATAAAACTATATTTAAGAAAAAATTAGTTCATCCACAAACTAATAGGTGAGGGAAAAAAAAAGAAGGAAAAATATTCAATGATTTATTTGAGTTATATTATATGTTCTAGAAATCACCGCTGGCAATTTGGTATCTGGCATAAGCTGTCCACTTCTTGGTAGTTTTCCTGCAACCTGATCTCAGTTTTATATTTAAACAAATAAAAATTGGGACCACTGGCTTCTTTTAGTTTTCTTGTAACATGGTCTCTTAGTCCAAATTGACCATTAGGTAAGTAAACAAGTTATTGAATATTTCACCTCTTCGAAGGAATCATCACTAGAGCACGCGCACACACTTACACTAAGGCTTGAGACTTTGTGTTATCCATAATAATACATATTTGATCGTCGAATTAGTCAAGTAGTCTATTCTTTTTTTGTGAAGCCATGTGAAGCAGTAAAAAGGAATTTCGATCCTATAGCCGCTCGTAAATCGCCCATCAAATCAAGTTTTCTTTGAATTTTTGTTAATTTGCAAATCATTATACCCCATATGGCCCTACACATAGCTACCAAAATTATGTCCATGTCCATTCATATAAACATAGAAGTAGATCGATTGGTGCTTTTTATTTTGGTGTTAGAAATTATTAGGCGTTAGGAAATCGTCCCTCAAATTAAAGAGGCTTGAGCTACCGATGTGTACAAGCTCTTAACAACCACCACAACATTTTCAATGTCGACATTATCAACCCTGTATTGAACAATTGCTTGTGCCTAACTTGGCAAAAGAATCCCTCTCAAGCAATTGGCTTGTATAATTGTACGTGGATGTTAGGTGCCTGCATGGTTTTGTCTAAAACGTGCATGCGTATTGAAATCTTGTACGTAGCCATAACTGTGGCCAAATATTTATATTTTTTGGATTTTATTTATCGGTTGCTTTTTCGTGCAGGCATGTAACACATGACATGGACCTAAATAATTCAAGCTAAGCAATCCCCATCTGCCATCCTTAGGTTTCCCTTTCTGATGAATCTGATCCCTTGCTTGACATGCCAAAACCCTCATGCTAAAACTGACCATCATCACCACAGCATTGGCGTAACGTTTCCATGCAATGATCTGTTCAGTCTGTTGACATTGAATAAGTTATGTTTATGATTTAGCTGTGTGCCATTAATATTCTAATTTAGCATAAGGGAGGTCTTGCGTATGCGAGTTAGGCCAGTTGATTAAGATAATGTGCATGTTCTTTTGCACTCGAGTTTAATTTTCCTCCCCGAACATTAGAGCCGTTTAGAATATTACTTTGTAAAAAAGAAAAAAAAACATAAGAGAGGTCCTATAACAATAACGACAACAAAAAACTTGCCTTCAAGGAGGATCAGACTTATAAATTGATTGCATGCAATGTAAGCGACGTCCGTTGATTGATCACAATGCATGTGGCATAATGTTATAATTTTGGTTAAAATTATGCATTTTCATTTAGCCGCGCAACCCGTGACTCTTATGTTGAAAAGACTGCATTAATTGAGTTCGATTCTTTAGGATCCCGGTGATTGTGAAGTTGATCTTTCTTTTGAATCATATGATTACGAAATTGCTGAGTGACATGTTTAGACAACCATTACATGCAAGATTCAACCAAATAGGTTTTTATGGTTGAAACAGATAAGTTGTTGACTTTACACAACTATTATTTTTCTGTAAAACTAGGGAGTTGAATTTGAGATTTCTTCTAGCATTAAAACGAAAAATACTATTAAATTAATGACTAGTTGATACACAATTTTATATTACGCTACATGTTTGTTTCCTTTTTTAGATAAAATTCTGTGAAATACATAAATGCACCATCAAAGTTTAATATTTTATCTAATCACATCTGAATTTTGTAACATGTTGTGACTCCTGAGACTCTGAACCATGATGATTAGGAAGAATAATGAAACAAAATTGAGTGAATGATTAAAACTTAGCTGAATACCGTGGCATGACAAATAATTCTTGGCATGACATTGACATACGCCAATTCCATGCGGTGAATGGGGGGAATCCATGCAGATTGCAGAGATTTGAGGGAATGTGGACCAGAGCGCTAGCTAGCACGACTTTTTAGCCCACCAAAAGGCCCTCGTAAATTCCAAATTTTCTAGTTTTCTAAGCATGCTATACTTCCCATCATAGGAATTGTTGTATGCGTCATAGTCTATACTATATAACAATAAAACAACATAGTTATTTACATTAACACCCTTTAAGAATTTTGGGTTTTTTACAAAATCCTTTAAGGTTTTAGAAATTACACGAACACCTTTTAAGATTTTAAATTGTTTTCACAAAATCCATTTTCGTTAATTTTTCGTCTAATGATTGGTAATTATATACATATATATAATTTTAAATGACAAAGCTAGCCTTTGAGATTACATTGCACATTCATTCATTAAGGTTAATTTTGTCACTTGCATACATATTTTTTTTGTAATGAAATCATCAATTTTTGGACGAGCAATCAACGAGAATGAAATTTGTGAAAACAATCTGAAACATCAGGGGGTGTTTGTATAATTTTTGAAATCTCAAGGAGTTTTGTGAAAACACCAAAAATTTCAAGAGATATTAGTGTAATAAAACAAAATGTATGTAACATTATCCTTTTCGAAAGATTATCCCTTTTGGGGGATTTTTTTTTGCAAAATAGTGTTCATCTTTTCAACCATTGCAGAAAGTATATAAGCAACTACTAACATGAATTAAATACCACCTGAACGAGCTAGGGTTTATAGAGGGACAAGAAAAGACTTTAGGAGGTGAAAAAGAGAGGAATAAACTAAAAAGAAAGAGATATGGCACTGCAAAAGAAATATTGATTACAATTCCTCATCAACTGAAAATGAAAGAGCGATATGATTTATAGGGTGGCTCGTCTACATTATCCATAAACTTTGAAAAAGAAACCCTAACAAAATTTGATTTGAAAGATATCGTTTGGTATCCTCTGAACCTGCAGATTCAGTTAATCATCACATAATTATGTCATCAAGTTTTTAAATTAAAAAAAAAAAAATTAGTCAGACATCTTGTGCCCTACCCACACCATATTATAATAAGCTAACTTGCAAATTAATTAGGATTATTTATTATTGTATATTCTTACAACTTGGATATGTGTATATGATCTAATTTGGTCACACTTTCCACAACATCCATATGGTGTATGGTTGCTTATGTGACTTAAACAAGGACATTAGTGGTTAATATAGCATTATCCAAAATCCACAAGATATTGATTAGGTGATTGTGTTGTGTCTAGTTGTCCCTTTGAGTTTTGATTATAAAGCTTTAAATTTCCCCCTTTTTATTATTATTTATTGGTTGAATATCAATATTAATTAGGCTCGAAACGAAATGAGATTGATGAAAATGAGTTTATTTTTAAAGGAATTTGTAATTGCACGATTTGATGGAAGGAGCAAAAGTGTGTGTTGAGGAATATAATAAGTCTCACATTCGAAACTTGATAAAAATAAATATAATATGAGTGGTTCCACTACTAATATCATTAAGATCTTTTATGATAGAACCTGGTTAAGTTGTGGACAATATCGGTATTATTAGTAGTGGGCTACTAACCCGTATCTCTAAAATTTAACATAATGCCGATCAAAATTGAGCAATATATATTCATGCATAGTATAACATATAAGAAAATTACAAAACACCCTTGAAAAGAAAAAAGAATTTATAAGAAGATATAACCCAACAAATAGAAATGGCCAAAAAGACCCAAACAAATTAGTGAACAAGTTGTGGTGAGGCTTCTAGGATTTGCTAAACAACAAATGGCAAGACAGAGAAGCACAGGGTAGCCAAGCATTAGTTAATGGGTTCACCCACAAGGATGGATTTAGTGCAAACTGGCCATTTTAGAGAAACTGTCAATTGTGATAGAGATAATTAGATAGTACCAATTTTTTTTCTTCCCAAACAAAGAAAGTGATATTTGCTAATCAATTTCTCAAGCAAAAGGAAATATTGATGCATGATTGTTGAGAGCTCTTCCAATTAGAGCCAATTGAAGAGCTAAAAGACACACTAAATTAAAAACATTAGGATCTGTAATTGGGCCAGGATTGAATTTAAGCTTAAGCAACAGGTCTATATCAAATGGAGCTTGGAAAATGTATCTTCTCTGGGAATGGTCAATAACAAGGGTGCTAAAATTTAGTTAATGCAAAGCCATACGAGCATGGAGAGATGCAAATTTGGGGAGCTGAATACGGGAATGTAAAGGGTGTCTGAATTTTTTAAAAATAAGTTTAAACTGTTTAAATAGAGACTCTAGCATAGGTCAAAATTCACAAAGTAGAAGTCAATTAACAGAAGATTGGCTGGAAACCCTAGCTCCCTTTCTCCCAAAAAAACACTCTTAGAGCCTTTTCCACTTTGAGGGGGGAGGAAGCCATTGTTCTTACCCCCTCTCCCCTCTTCTCTTCCTCCTTTCACCTCTTTCCCCATTTTCAGAGACAAAGGGTTTTCCCTATTTGTCTTAGTTTTGTTATGATTTTCATCCAACCATTATAGGCGGCTGCGGCTCAGCGTTAGATCTTCATCTGCATTTCGGTTCGGATCTCCACCACCATCTTTTTTGCAATTTCTTTATGTTTGGAATAAGTTGCAGAGACTCTTTGGGTTCTCTGTGTAGTTTTCACCTCTCCTTTTGTGAGAGTTTTTCATCTCTCCTTTGTGAGAGCTTTTCATCTCTCCTTTGTGAGAGTTTTATTTGTATTGTTGTGGCTTGGTTTTTTCAAGCTTTATCTCTTTTTTATTATTCTAAATTTGCAATCTTAGTTAGGATGCCTATGCCAGAGTTTCTTCGATCCTACCTGATCTTTAGTGGAGACACGCCAAATTGTCTTAATTTTGATATTAGACCGCTCCGTTATTGTAATGGTCCTTTTGTGACTAGTTTGTATTGGCCTTTTGTGGCTAATGGCTTATTTGGCTGAATTATGAATGCAATCATAGAATTTCTCAACCAAAAAAAAAAATGTTTAAATAGAGTTGTTACAAAGAATTTACAATGAGGCAAAATAATAGATCTTATATGTTTTTCATATGACCGTGAAAAGGAAAGAGAAGAAAGGCTTATGTAAGCCAACTTTTTCTACAATTGAATCTTGCGTCACAAATAATATTGGGCTATGACTTACTTATAAGCGAAAGTACTTCCTATAGAAAATTTAATCAAAGTACTTACGGCTCATTTATGAGTGATTCTGAATATGCCATAATTACTTCTGGAAAGAAGCACCTCCCACGTACTTCTCTAGAAAATCACTTTTTTGTGATTTTAAGTGATTTTGGAGAGAAGCACCTCTCATATGCTTCTACATAAAATCACTTAAAATTACTTAAAGTGATTATTTGAAAAAGTAATTCTCCATAAAAATGATTATCTGCCTCTTCAGAATCACTCCCAAGGAGCCCAAAAATGTTCTTTGAATACTCCACCACACCTTACAATTTTACTAGGCTACTCATATTAAAACATGTAACCCCTGAAAAAGACAATAAATAAAAAAGGAGACACAATCCAGGGCTAAGTTTGGGATTTTAAAAATCGCTACTTGTTTGGTGGGCTAAATTGGACCACGCTTCTCAAGTCCTAGTCATTGTTTATGGGCTTAAGTTTGACTGAGACTGAACATGGCCTTTCGGGTCCAAGTCCAAGCCCGGACTCTGGAACCCAGACGACGACTTTGACGGCGAGGGTTGGGGCGAGCGTCTCTTCTTCTACATCGATTTGGCGTTTCGCCTTCTTCTCGTCTTCTCTGTTGAACGTCCCGTGGCTCTGATTCTGCCCTAGGTACGTTTCTATGGCTGGTTTTCTCTAGATCTTACAATGATGACAACTTTGATTTATATTCTCTGGTAGTATATGATGCCTTTGGTGGTTTTAGATTTTGTCTTAATTTTGAGTTGAACTTGATATATTTAGGGCTGATTCGAGATTTTATTATATGGGTTTTCCTTCTGAACTTGAAATGCAATAATCCTAAATCAAGTTTAGGAGAAATATGAAGCTCCTCACAAACCCCTCACCGTTGTGTTGTGGGTAGTGACAACTGGGGCGGTGTGGCTGCCAAGCTCATTGCTTTAACACCCTCAAGCTCTCTTCTTTTCATGTAATTTCTATTTTTATCGTTTGTTTTCTACATTTCCGTTTTCTTTTTAGATGCAATGCAAGTCATAATTTTGGTTTATCCATTAAACTTCTATGTTTGCATTTGGTTGCTGTTGAGAAACTGAATAAATTCCTAAAGAATGTTGTTGTGCCAATCCGCATTTTCAAATTTCATTTGTCTGCCAATGCCAATAAATAAAATTCTTTAATTAGCTTTTGCAAGCCAAAACCTTTCAAATTTAGATTGCAGAAAAATGATCATTCGAATTCGAAAGGATGACACAACTTGAATTTGAAAGTTGTCATTGGGCATAAGATTGTTGGAATGACAGTTTTGTTGCATTATGCTGTGTAATAGCACCCTGAGAGTATGTTTGTTTTGTCTGAATTTTGTTTTGGTGCATTATGCTGTGTAATAGGCTTCTGAGTTTTTTCCTGAGAGTATATCTTCTCAAAACTGAAAACAACGAAGAATTATAAAAAGAATTACAGAGACAATTGTAGAAGGAGAAGATTGTTGTTATTTCTGATGATAATGAGAGTTTTACAAGAATGGTTAACCTTTATACAGTTAACACCTTGATCTTGAACTAATTGACCCAACGAACTCTCTAGCAGACTTCTAACAAACCCATATAAGCAACTAATACAGAATGACACTTGTCAACATTTTATAATGACAAATGTCCTTGCTATACTATAAAAAAACTCATGGAACCATACAAAGTCTCTTCTCAATAGTATGCAATATGCAGTTCATTGTTAATTTACAAGCATTGGCATTTGGATTTTCTTTCTTTTTCTTATATGAACTACCAAATATGATTCAAATATCTGGTGTCGGATCTTCTGCCGACACCTTAGAACATCATGTACATAGTCAAACCCTACATTATTGTTCGATTATCAAGAAGGCCAACCAAATTGCTTACATTACATGCATTTGAGGTGGGAAAACCTTTATTATTTCATGCATTGGTCCGACTAGATTCGGACATTTCACATTTTGCATTATCAGTCTGATTTGTGTTTCTTGGTTTATAATTTTTATATGATATTAATTATTCTGTTCATTTTTGGTGCAGCTTGATGATAATTCACTAAATCGCTTGTTCTTTTATCTTGCAGTTTTGGGGGCATGCAACCGCGGGTTCCATCTTCATTGCATCAATGGGTAAATTCACATACTTCTCAGGCATTTGCCCCATGTGTCGCAGGAAGTGGCAATTAAAAGGTTGAGAAAAAAACATTGGAATCACTCCTTCAAGTGCAGGGGTTCCAATTGTTATACTGGTTGATGTAAAGCGAACACCTCCAGTGTATATCTATTGAGTATTAGTTTATGTAAACAAAAGTAGCTCCATCTCTAGGTTTCAATTTTTTACCGTTTATTGTATTCCTCCATAAACCACATTTTTGTTTATTCGGTCTGATGAGCGATCCCCAGTGAGCATAAATAAATTTTTGATGGGTAGTCTTTTTAAAAACTGTGATCCAATTAATATACGGGTATGGGAGGCGAATTTAAAGTAATGACGACTTTTAGCGGCGGTTAAATATATCGTTGCTAAATTTTTTTTACTTAAGGTTAGCGGCGCTAAACTCATAGGGCACAAAATTTTGTCACTAAAGGTCCGTAAACCGTAACCAATCGCCGCTAAAACTCCAGAACCGTCATTTATTCCCAGATTTAGCTACAATATGCTGATTAAAATGATTTCTTCTCCTGTTTTTCACTAGATATTTCTTTTCGTTCTTCTAGAATGCCCCAAGGGATTTATAAAACTGCGAAAGAACAATTAGTTATCATTTATCACATTATAAATTTACAAAAAAGAAAAATTATGGAGTGTTCTTATTTCATGTGATGAAATGCTTGTAAGTTTTGGTATGTTTCTAATGTTTATACAATGACTTCTTCTCCTGCATAATGTAATTTTAGGATTCCGGATTGAAAAACAATATCATTTCTCAAATGGTTTGTGGATATAAATTACATGAAAGTGTTTTTTTGAAACGTTTACCCGGAGTTTTTTGCGATAGGTGTAGACTTGGGTGTTAGCTGATACCACATGTTGAAATTCTTAGAACTTGGATATGTATTTATGGTCTAATTTGATTACACTATTCTCAACATCCATATGGTATATGGTTTGGTTATGCAGGATACTGGTTAGGTCGTTGTGTTGTGTCTAATTGTCCTTTCGAAATGATTTGAGTTTTGATTATAAAGTTTAAAATTTCCCCTTTTTTCTTGCTTGAATATCAATATTAATTTTGCTCTCCAAACAAATTAAGATTAATGAAAATAATGCTCAGAGTAGAGCAATATATATCCATGCATGATACAAACATATTAGAAAGTCACAAGAAAAATACTATTGGGATGAAATACAATAATCACCATAAGAAATGGCAAAAAAAACCAAACAAATGAGTGAACAAATAGTGGTGGTTTCATTATTGTCTATGCAGAGGCTTCCAGGCTTTGCTAAACAACAAATGCCAAGACAAAGAAGCACAGGGCAGCTAAGCATTAATTAATTGTTCGCCCACAAGAAGGATGAGTTTAGTGGAAACTGACCATTTTAGAGAAGCTCTCAATGTTGATACAGATAATTAGATGAAAGCAAATTTTTTCCCTTCTCATAATAGTGAATCCGTCTCCTTACATCCAAGTTCGAATTGCCCTTGCTGAAGATCTAATAAATCGGGCCATGATCGACTTTAAGCCTAAGCAATGATTCTATATCATAGGGAAATTAGAAAATAGGGTTGAACAACAAGGTTGCTAAAACTTTAGTTAATGCAAATCCACAAATGAGTTTCTCTTTCATCTTTATTTGGAGAAGATTGAAATGAACATAGAACCACTTTAAAAAAATTAAAAAGGGAAACACAATCCTGGGCTGTAGACTGTAGTTGGGGTTTAAAAATTTTAAATATACAATCGGAGATCAGAAACACAAAGAAGCACCAGCCATTCCAGCCCAGCCCACTGAATAATGCCGTCTACACCAAACGCACCGTTTAAGTCGTAAGAATGGTGACTTATAAGCCATCCCTTTTCTCTCTCCAATGAACGCAACATTTCATCTTTTTATCTCTGCCTCCACTACAGTTCCCGCCCAAAAGACGAAGCATTCAAAATCCTTCTCTCTCTAATGGACTTCAACGCAGGTACTGAGAGAAAACCCTAATTTCTTCCATTAGTCTTCTCCATTACCCTAGTTAATTTCCATTATTAAGGAATACATTTCAGGAGGTAAAGTCGCCGATCAACGACAACAGTGTGAAGCGATTTACAGAAGAAGAAAGCCCAACAAACCCACTCAAGATGTAGAACCCTCGTATGTTCAAATCTAATCTCTGTTGTGTTTATGTGTTTTTGTTTTGCGAAACCAAAAAGTTTCTTAATTTGTGCTCTCAATGTGTTTTTGATTTTGCCTATCTCAGAAAGCAGTCATGTTCGGCTCGTTATGTGGGAAGGGTGAGTTTAGCTCCTGCTGCTGGAGCTCTCAACAGGAAAACCAGTTGGACACGTTCCCTTTCTACAAGGTTCATTTCAAAGCGCCCACCTTTTCTCTATCTCTATCTCTGTTGGACCCGTTCTCTTTCTTCCGAGATTGCTGTTGAACTTCTGTCTATCAGCGCTGTCTTGTGAACTTTGGGTTTGTGTTTATTATGATTCCTTTTGTTTTCCGCTTCCCGGTTTTGTGGTATGAGCTTGATTACTATGTGGTTAGTGGTGAGGGGCTGTTTGGGTAGCACCCATTTACTGAATTTCATTTTCGATTCTATAGATCGAGCTTGTTATAGTTAGTCACTGTTGTAACTTTTGCTTAAATAATGTAGCTACTATCTCATTCCAGCTTTTGATTGATTTTTTGTGCTTGATAGAGGGAGGACAAGTGTTGCTGTTGGTGTTTGCTTTGAGTATCATCCTCAACATAAGGAGCCTAAAAGAAAAGGAAAGAGAAAAGGAAAAGCTGCTCTTCCCAAAGTGAGCTCCTTTTTAAAGAAAAATTGTGTTTTCTGTTTTGCATGTTGTTATTAGCATTGCAATGCTTCAATTGCATGTACTTTATTAAAGTTTAAACACAATCGTATGCTGTTTTTAATGTTCGGAATCTCCAGGGGAAGTACAAATTTGAAGAGGAGAAGGCTTACTTTCAAGAGGTTGATGCCTTTGAGTTGTTGGAGGAGAGCCCCTCTCCCAAACCTACTACATGGGTTGCGGGCAACCAAACTGATACTGTTGCATTACCCAAGTTGTGCTCTCCATTAGATAAATGGTTGTTCAAGAAGCTAAACTTCACTTTCGAGCCTTCCAGTACATTGTCTAAGATACTGCAGACTTCAACCATGCGGCCCATACCTTCAGAACCCATTGGTGGTAACAATTTGAAATCTTCAAGTTTGAAAACCCCAAAAAATTCTAGTAAAGTCAATTCTCGTTTGCCTTCTGCGCAAAGCAGATTTGAATTGAGTTTGGTTGATGGAAATGTGCTTGAAACGGTGCCGGATGTGGGCAATGACGGTTGTGAAGATATAGTAGCTTCTGTAAAGAAACTCTCTCTGGCATCATCTTCATCAGATAGTGAAGATTTGGATCCATTTCGTGCTCTATTAGCAGTATGTGGACAGTCAGTTCCCTTAAAATTTAGGGATGTTTTTTCTTCCTATTGGTAAGCTCCTTGTTTGTAATATGTTTGCCTTTACAAGTTGAACTCCCCTTTTCCCACAATATTTTAGCTGATCCTCTGCTTCTGTAAGCTAACATAACATACAAATTTCTTGAAACAGTGACCTAGACAAGATTACCAAAATCGGGGAAGGAACATTTGGAGAAGCTTTCAAGGCTGGCAACTATGTCTGCAAAATAGTCCCAATTGATGGTAACATACTAGTGAATGGGGAAGTGCAAAAGGTACCTGCTGCAGTCCTATGCCTTCTTCTAGTAATGGGATTTCTCGTTTTGTTGAATGATACTGTAATGAAGTTACTGTGCTCCAGAGATCTGAAGAATTGCTAGAAGAGGTCGTACTTTCCCGCACTCTTAATTATTTAAGAGGACATGAGGGTGATTTTCAAAATGCTTGCACCATGTTTATCGAAACCATAGAGTATGTATTTACTTTAAAGTTCTATCATTCCACAAGTGCTTAAGACTTAATAGAATTGATTACTTGAATGATCGTATCAGTTGCAATATTTTTATTCTGTCATCTTTCTGTGATCTGATTCCTTTACAGTTTGAGAGTATGCCAAGGCTCTTATGATGCTGCTTTGATCAGCGCATGGGAGGATTGGGATGAAGATCATGGTTCAGAAAATGATCACCCTAAGGCGTTTCCAGATAACCAGGTTTTTCCTTCTCTACTTAAACTTGTCTAATATTCTTTTTGGTATATAAGCTAAAAGTCGTCCTAATAATCTTCCATAACTAAGACTTGGTGATCTTCTCAAGTATAAATGATTCATATACTATGAGGTTAACGTTACTTAGACTTATTCAATGCAACTCACAATTTTGCATACAGTGCTATGTCGTGTTTGTTTTAGAGCATGGTGGCAAGGATCTGGAAAGCTTTGTACTTCGGAACACTGATGAGGCACAGAGTTTATTGGTCCAGGTAAAGTATACACTATAACAGAATTCTTGTGGTGATTCCTGAAACTTCAATTTGTTTTTAAATGATTGGATTATCATTTCAGGTTACAGCTGCCCTTGCTGTAGCTGAAGCTGCATATGAATTTGAGCACCGTGATCTTCATTGGTATGGTTGTGTTTGTGAGTATAATAATGACTTTGGAATCTATGAGTGCTGCTGACTTAGGAATATACATTTTTTACAGGGGAAACATTCTTTTAAGTCGGAATGATTCTGTTACAATGCCGTTCACTCTTGAGGGAAAACAGATGTTTATCCAAACATTTGGATTGGGGATGTCAATAATAGATTTCACTCTTTCAAGAATCAACACTGGTGAATTCTTGTAAAAATACTTTTGCAATGTGTTTGGTTAGAGGATACATTAATTGTTGATGTAGCATACTTAACAAACATCAAATATGCACAGGTGATGACATACTCTTTCTAGACCTATCTTCGGATCCTGAGCTCTTTAAAGGTCCAAAGGGCGATAAACAAGTAAGGAATTGAAACTAAATTTGTACCATTAAATTTATCTTTGTTGTATGAAATAAAATAAATGATAGTTAAATCATTTGCAGTCAGAAACATACCGGAAGATGAAGGAGGTAACAGAAGACTGCTGGGAGGGAAGGTATGGTTGATATATCAAATTTAATTATCATACACAAAAAGGGAAAATGTGTTAGTCAAAATTGAAAAGTAAAGAAGAATTTTTTTAGTGCTGAATCATTGTTAACTTCTGATCTTTATAGCTTCCCCCGAACAAATGCACTGTGGTTGATGTACCTGGTGGATGTCTTACTGCTAAAGAAATCATTTGTAAGTTTTTCTTAATTAATTTTAGAAAACTACTTACTATTGTAATTTTTCTTATACAAATGCTACAACAGCGGCAGGGGTTCTCTATGCTGGCAACCACAAAGGGGTGAAAACTGATCAATTTTAAGTCTAATGTTTTAAAACTATGCACTGTAAGAAGAAATGACATGTTTTTGACTGATTCATTCTATGCTAGGAACGAACTTCAAAAGACGAGAGAGATTTCCGTTCATTGAAGAAGCGTCTCGACAAATACCAGTCAGCCAGAGAAGCACTTCTTGATCCCTCTTTCAGTAATTTGTTGGTTGATGGTGGCATCTGAGAAACAACTAAGAATGACAAGATGTTGTAATTTTGCATTAACAACTGTAAATATTTGAGGCTCCAATGAGTAGGAAGAATATTGTGAATATGTAGTGAAGTGTACAAGATCCTTGATGGAGTTAATTTTATGAATGAAAAATATAAGATAAGTGCAATAGTTTTGATTTGAAGAAGTTAACTTTATGAGCAACCAAACAAAACCACAAAGCAAATCTGCCATATTGAATATGCCCATATGATATATCCTGACTTTTGTCACCCCTTTTCCCCTCATATTAATCCGAGGCCACTTTTCCAAATTCATATTAAATCTATCAAACTTACATAACAGGTATGACTGTTCTCTCTCTCTCTCTCTCTCTCTCTCTCTCTCTCTCTCTCTCTCTCTCTCGCTTGCTTTCGGCTTAAGACCTAGTCAGACAAGCTGCTTTTGATTCACTACTTTGAAATTTAAATGCAGCATAATAGCTTATTCCACATGGGTTGTCTTTGTCCACTCTTACGTTGCATGTTCTATCTTATTTTAAATCCGCAGAAAGAAGGTGGCTCTAATGGTTGTGGTTACTTTTTCACACTGTGCTACTTGGAAATATTAGATTTACTCGTGTCCTTATCATGCATTTGAGAACATGGTACCCTGCATTTTCTTGATAGCTTTCACCTCAAAACGATACATGATAAATATAAAGCTGCAGAAGAAATCTTGCTGTAAATTTCACATGGTTTGTTTATGTATGTGGCAGTGCACGATCCACATTCCACAGCCACAACCAGACCTGTTGTGGTCCGGTTGCATCAAATTATTCATCTTCTTTATTCTGGAAACGATTCGCTGATCCGGATGCCAATTGAACTCAAGACCTTCTGACCTTGATCGTAGCACGTAACTAAGTCTACGTTAAGCTTTCTTAGAATATATCAAATCGCATGGAACACATCCACAAACCCTTATCCAAGAAGGAAAGGCCAAAACCTAAAAGTGAATTTCTAAGCCTAATCTCTGGAAGACTTTCCTTTCAGTTAACTTTTGTTTCCCTTTTATTGATAATCATTCATTAGTTTTTGGTTATTTTGTGCTTGGCTGATCTAAGCAAAATAGCTAGACTTTTGTGCCTCCTTCCTCCCTCCTTTAACATCCTCCAACCAAATACAAATCTTTAACACCCCATTAACTAGAGGCCAGCTGTTTGATGCTGATCACTTCTATTTTATATGCATTTTTTAATCCATAAAATACTTAAGCAGCCTGGGGATCTTACTTCGTTTGGTTCACAGAACGAATTTGAGGGGAAATCACTTCCCATATCATTTCCCAATAGATGAGAAATGGAAGATTCATTTCCCACGTTTGGTAATGTCGGGAAAGTAACTGGGATATATCACTTTATTTCATTTCCCATATTTATTTTGACTAGGAATGGAAAACAAAGATTGTATAAATTTTCAATTATATCCATATTAAATCAAATAAACTCGAGTTAGGAGGCGGGCTCCACTTTCCCCCCTACTTTCCCATGTGTCAGACAACTATTTCCCATGCCCGGACTTATCAAACATGGGAAAGCAATTGATTTCTCATCTCGAAACCTCATTTCTCATGAATCAAACAAGGTAGTGGGATGGGAATATGATATCTAGGGTTACAGGTACGGCATATGGGGGGAGAAAGGAGGCTTGGAAGGGATTGTGGAGGTCAGATAATTAGGTTAATTATTTTTTGTTTAATATTTAGTTATAGTGAATTGACGAAATTGCCATTCAAAAAATATCACATACAACTTAATTTAACCTAAATTTTATCAGAGTTAGATATGGGTGTTTCATTGTAACACTTTACAAAGTTCAAGTAATTAATAATTAAAATTAAAAGTTCATGTGATAACCATACACATACTTAAAAAATTTAAATGATATTTATGCAAATTTCTCATCCATAAAATACTTAAGCACCCTGTGGATCTTAATCTTATATGAACTTCTTTAGCCCCCAAAAAGAAATTACCTGTAGTGGGGTGGGAATCTGATATCTAGGGTTACGGCATGTGTATTTTTACATGCATCATGTGCCTATGTTTGGCCACTTGTTTAGGCCACTTTATATCCTGAGCTTATATCTCTTTGGGAAAGAAAAAAAAAGCACAAAAGCATAGTTGATTCTTTCTACTGTTTTGCAGACACAAGGTTTTCAACCCCATATCCTTAGTGACAAAGCAAACATATTTTCTTTATCATTACAACTCGTCACCTTTCTTTTTCATACTTTCTTTTTTTGTCCTTTTTCTTTCCTCACCTCTCTCTCTCTCTCTCTCCAATGGGTGCTTATATTCACTCCAATTCTATCTGCAATGTTTTAAAAGCATTTCCATTTTATGAATCACATTAAAAATCCAGCTTGGTCTCTGCCTAGATTCCCAGAAACACTTCACATAATCATGGCCAATGCAGCTTCTAAGTGCCTCTTCTTGTTCTTCATGTCTCTTCTCTCTAGCTGTTCATCAGGTAAGCAAAAACTATTACTTATACTTTTTGATCTTCTGCTTTTCTGAAACCATAGTTCTCTTTATGAACATCACACTAATTAATGTGAAGTTGGATATACATTTTTCATATTTTGATCAGGTTATTGTTATAAATTGGGTTAAAACTAGTTACAGCTAAAATTACAAGTTAAAAGTAGTTTGAAGTTTGTCTTTTTTTTTTTTTTTTTTTTTTTCACACCTTACAGGAACTCTGGTGGGTTTCTCATATCATGCAAGTGGAAACACTACAACTTCATCACCTAGTAGAACCATATCGTTCTTGAAGCAAAACAAGATCCTCCCATCTCAGATTCGAGTCTTCGTTGAAGATCCTAGGATTTTAAGTACTGTGCCCAACACTGATGTTGCTGTTGATCTCTACTTGAATGAAAATATGATAAGTTCCGAATCTTCCTCAATCTCATGGCTGAAAACCCATGTAATTCCCTTTCTCTCACAAGCAAACATCAAAAGCAGCATAGTAATTAGTGGCAGTGACTATGCAAGAAAATCTAGTCTACCTATGCTTTTATCCACCCTGAAATACATGCACTCAGCAGTCCTTGCTAGTCTTCCTTCTGACAGAAGAATTAAGGTCTCAGTAGCATTTTCTTTGACATCTCTTGAGAATTTGAGAAGAGGACATGAAAGAGATCTGCATAGGATTTGTACTTGTATCAATGAAGTGAGATCTTCAGTCATTGTAGAAGCCAATATTGATGGAGAATTGAGTATGGGTGATAGGTTTGTTCAGTCAGTGATTGAGAGAGCCAGCCTTGCAAATTCTGTTCTTCCTTGTAATGATGTCCCCATGGTTTTGACAATCAAAAGTCCAGCAGCTCCCAGTGCATCTGAAGTAGCCGAATTCTCTGTTAAGATTTTGAAAGCTTTAGAAAGCAACACTCAGATTACAGGTAGGTTAGTTGGGATATATGCAGAAGTAGCTTCCATGGATGATTTTGCACAGAAAGAGCTCAAAAGGGAAGAGGAACAGATTTTTCCTTCTTCTAGGAGAGAACTCTTAAGCAGTTTCCATCTGAAAACAACTTCACATGACACATTTGACACACCAACAGTCTTCCCTACAACTCCCATATCAGCACCACCACTGCCTACCACCCCTACACCAACCATTGTCACTGTCCCTGCTACAAACCCGGTAACAGTAACTCCGGTCAATCCTGCCGCGCCAGTGGAAGTTCCCTCCCCCACACCCGTCACCATACCCCCCACAAATCCAGTGAGCTCACCAGTTACCAATCCAGCCACAACCCCCATCACACCCATCACCATACCCCCGACAAATCCTGTGACAACTTCCCCGCCACCACCTGGAGGCGCTCCAGTCACAACACCTGTCACAAACCCAGTCTCACCTCCTGCAACAACTAATAATACTCCTGCAGTTCCAGGACAGAGCTGGTGTGTGGCCAAGAGTGGAGTACAGCAAACAGCACTGCAGGCAGGATTGGACTATGCATGTGGAATGGGAGGCGCAGACTGTTCACAGATCCAACAGGGTGGAAGCTGTTACAATCCAAATTCTCTTCAAAATCATGCCTCATATGCATTCAACAGCTATTATCAGAAGAATCCAGTGTCAACTAGCTGTGACTTTGGAGGGGTTGCCACAATAGTTAATGCTAATCCAAGTATGATCATAAATTTTTGTTTCTTCCTTGTGATTTAATACATACTATACGCTAAACAATCATCTAAACCATATATGTATATATCTGACACTCTCCTGAAATTTTGAACAGGCACTGGTTCCTGCATTTACCAATCATCATCATCATCCTCAACCCCAACAACTCCAAATCCAGCATCAACAACTCCAACACCCACATCAACAATTCCACCACCAACATCAACAACTCCACCATCAACTTCAACAACTCCACCACCAGCAATAACATCAATTCCACCACCTGGGGAAGGTGTATCAGGGTATAGTGTTCTGTCTCATGACTTTCAATCTCTATACTACATTTACCAGTTTATCACTGACTTCATCTCTACTTGCAGCTCCGGTACTCCACCTTCAGTGTTGAACTCGAGCAACCCGGCTTCAGGATCCATGCCAGAGTTTGGGAGTGACAGCCCTCCTGGTTTTAACACAACAACATCCACTTCAGCTAGTTTGCGACCGTCTGTTGGTTGCGTCTTTTTGGTAACAACCTTAGTTACTAGAAAAATTGTTCTTACCATGTAAAAATATGACCTCTCCATGTAAATTAACGGGTGATCAGATTCATCAGAAGCACATTTTCTCACGACGAATCACGGTTGTACATAACTGCATATGCAAGCAAAGAAAGCTAGAGGAAACATGATAGTTAGTTACTGTCGTGCATTAGCTTTGGGATGTAGAGATGGTTGTGGGTGAAGTGAAGGTAAGCTTCTCTACATCTAAACCTGAGCTGGTAGGAAACAACAATTTTACTCTGTGGTTGAGAGGTGCAATAGAGATTTGTGATCCTGTATCTCTTTTAGTTGGGTATTGTAGGTCTGTGTACTGTGCTCATACTATTAGAATTAGAGTTCATATTGCTCTTCTATCTAGATATTTAGTAAAGTTGCATGAACAGAAATTTATGCTATCTATTGGAGTCAACTTCACTTGTCTGATCTGCACTAAGGCAACTGGCAGGGTAATGATTTTCGAATGGATTGATTTTACTTTCACTGTTCATTTACAAAATAAGTTACCTGATCATAACATCATTTACACATGGAGCTAAATTCCACATTAATTGTATCCGGATCAAGATCTTCTGATCATCATGATGTTAGATCCATGCCCATCATTATCATTACTAGACAAGTAATAATCATCAAACTTTATGCAAATTTTTAGTGTCATCGTTTAGCATTTCAAGCTTTTTTCTTTTTATATTTTTTGGTCGAAGTTTAGCATTTCAAGCTAAACCCATATACTAATTTCGAATCTAGATTACTAAAATACCATGCAATGGTGAAGCCAAGATTTCGTGTGTGTGGGAGCCACCTACAAATTATAAAGAATCAAAAATTCGAATTCACAATACATACAAAAAATAGTGTATATATATCACATATGTCAAGAATTATATTGCTTATTGGTTGCAATCATAATTGTTCTTGACAAAGGGATAGACAAATACATTCTAAGCCAGAAAAATTACAAGAGATAGACAAAGAGTAGCGATTTAGCAAATATCTTTAAAGCTTTTTCCCCTATTAAACCCAATAGAAAGAAAAAAAAAAAATTTCAAAATTTCCCAAATTAAAAAAAAAATCTTAGGCCCCTTCATGCATTCATATCATACATGAAAAAATATTGACTTAGTATGAAAAATGGTTTTTCAGAATAATCATTTTCTTAAGATAATAGCGGCTTTTATTCCTTACACATCAAATAAGAAAACTTGATTTTATGAGATTTTAGTATGAAGTATATATTGACTTAATGAACCATCATTTTTAGCATAAATCGTATTTTATACTAAAACCGATTTTTCATATTTTGATTTGGTGAGAATTTGATTTTCTAGTATTTTTATTTAAATCAATAGAGGGTACTTCCTTATTTACATTGTAAACTTAAGTAAATGGAGTAATATAAAAATAAATTAAAGTAAAAGGACAAAGACATTTACTAAGATGTTGAAAATGGAAATAAAATAATCTGTACACCTGGAGTGCACCGCCACCAACTAAGCAATGACGCAATTGAACTATCTCCTTGTGCCTTAATAGGTCCGTCATGTACATATTAAAACGTAAAGTATTTGAAATAATATACATATAGAAAAACATAATAATATATACTTTTAAAATATTAAAAAAAACTTGAGTGGAGCCCAGGACCACACTGGTCCCAGTGTGGCTCCGCCGGCATGTATGCATAGTAATCGTCAGCCTAAGTTCCATTTGCTACCTTCCCAAGTTTCCACATTTTACAAATTGGGCTGGTTTATAGTTTAAACTGAAAATCCACACAAAATCTGGCCTTTCCTTCTCACATTTTGACTGGAGGATATGCTTGGAGTTAGAACTCAGAATACAACACCATCTAAGATTTGGTTGCTTAACTATTGGTTTGGAGATGAGTAGCCAAATTGAATACTCCATTGTCCTTTTTCATTCATGAACGCATGTCACGAATTGAAGGTCACCAACAAGAAAAGTTGAACATTAATTAACAGGTCAAAAAGAAAAGTCTCCTATAAAATTATAAAAAAAGAAATAAATCCAATACAACATTGTTGGCAAATACGGTATAGCCAAAATGCCGTACATGGATTCAATTTCCATACACTAATGTGGATTTAACAAGAAAAACAAAATTGCATTCTCTGATAATGTTACATACTAAGAACCTCTACAATGAGCATTTCTACTGTGGTCTATGCACTATTCCTAATTCCTTGACTAAAAAGATTAATGTTCTTTATACATCAACAGCTCGATAGTGCAACTATTTCATCGCTTTGAGAACACCACCAAGATCAACATGGACATGGACACCACGATTTTGAAACCAGAGCTTTCCCAGAAATTTTGGCTTTCAGCAGCTGAAGCTCCACCGCCACCCCGCTGTAACTGATCCCTGAGCTCTTTCAAAGCCTTGTCTCTTCGCTCACCCATCTGTCACAATGAATAAGTTCTTATGTTAGTTCAATATATAGTTGCAGTGAAAATTTGATTGATAAGGACCTAATTGTTGCTACATGAACACCAACACCGGCCCGTGTGTAATTGCTTAAAGCTCTGCTATGACCATTTGCAGGCACAAGGTTTGAACTAAAATGCAACTTCAATAACACAAACTGAGTAAAACAAAAAGTTAGTGATTACCCTTTGAAGCTTTCGTGTTTGAGAACGAGCTTCCTGGAGACAAAACTCTAATTTCAATACCCTCTTTTTCAGTTCCTGATCTGCTCGCCGTTGTTTCTCCAACTGTTCCCAGAAACAGGTTGAAGTTCAATAAAAAAATTTATTAACAAGGACTTTATACAAGCAAAATGGGGACAAAGAAAGCATATGATGAATGTACCTGTGATTCAAACTCCTTAGTTTTGAGCTTCCAATGAGCAGACATTACCCTGATTTCATCTCTCAATTTTGCTATTTCTTCATCCTTTGCAACTAAAAGCTTATTAATCTTCTCAATATTCTTTGGCGAAACCTCATCTAATATTTTCCTCAGCTCACAGTCCTTGTTCACCCCTGCTTTTGCAACAGCTTGCATAATGTCATGCTCAATTCTCAAAACTTCATCTTTCAGTTGCTTCTGGGAAAACTCTCGTGCCTGAAGGTCCTTCTGCAGATTATCTAATTGCTCTCCTAGCCTAATTACACGATCATCTTGCTCTTTTAATGAGCAATTCTTTTCATCTAATTCCTTCAAAAGTGCTGAACACTGAAGGTGTGCCGACTGAGCTGATGCAGCACTAGCATCTGCAGTTGCCCGAGTGGTTACAAGCTGTGATCTCAGACCATCCAATTCCATGAGGTACTGCAGTCACATTAACAACACCATAGTCAGGGAAAATTGTACCAATAAAGTTCACAACCCTAACTACCACAATTATGCTCTGCAAGCAGATACCTTGCTAATTACTAACTAATTAGATATTTCAAAGACAATAGCTACTGTGTATGCTCCAAAATACAAACATATCACACTTGTCTATTGGTTAAAAACTCATAAAAGTAAAATAATAAATTTACTTAATCCTCCAACAATTACCCAAATCTTTTTGAACAAATGGTAACAAGCAAAATAAGCTCCTGCATACAGTTATTTTAATTTAAAACAAAATGCACCTGTCTTCATTTTGTTTAATACACATATCCCTTTAAACTCCAATTTACTTTAGTTATTAACCTTCCACATATCTCACAATGGTATTCTTCACTTCTTTATGTCTAGTCAAAAATAGAAATCCAAGTTGAACTTGGTTTTCTGCCTTCAGGACAACAGTTATATGTTGCTCTTCTGTTTATAAATGCAACTATTATGTGCCTACCTACGTGTACATTTGCAGAGACTTGAAAAAGAAATTAGTTGATCTCCCAAGTTTTGAAGACAATTCTATCATTTTATTCAGGCTAAACTATTTAATGTGTTGATATGGGGAATAACACTAATTTAGCTTCTTTTAATCTGAACCCATTAGGACTTAATGCATACAAGGAAAAAGAAATAAAGGTTTAGGGGGAAGTAGATGGTTATGAGAAGCAAATTTTAATCCCATTTGTTTCTAATTCGGGATTTATCACTCCATATAATCACTCAAAACTTCTATTGGGAAAACAGTTAAGAAACCCTAAACTTGGCAACTCCTTAATGCGAGGTCATGTATGTAACAAAGGTTGCGCAAAGTTAATCTTGAGACTTATGTGGAAGAATTAACATCATTGGTTCTTTACTACAGTTCCCAAAAGTTTGAACAGTTAGGAGGGTGCACTCCCTCACTTTCCTAGCTTACCACTATATTTTGGTATACTAGCAAAAATTAATTGAATTGTTCAAGCAGCAAAAAAGAGGGAAACAATTATATAAAATCCATAAGACCTGGTCACCTTTTCTCCTATGGGCTCCGCCAAAAACAAAGAGGAAAGGCCAAAAGGCATCCCCAATGATGCGTATGAGATGTGCGTCTTGTTTGATAATTTCAAAACAGCAAGATGCAATAAAAACAACTAATAAAAGACCACATCAACTTAGGAAAGAAAAGCTAACAACCGTAATTAGTTAATCAAGTCGTAAGTGAGAGGATCTACCCAAAGGAAAATGATAAATTTTTAAACAGTTAGCCAGAAAATTAAAAAAGCTAATGAAAAATTATACATAATCAAGAACTAGGATGTGAGTGGGACCTTTTCAGCAGTAGATGCTGAAGCCTCAAGCTTCTCATTTCTATGTTCCAATCTCTTCTGCAATCTACCAATCTCTTCTTCCAAGTTTTTAGCCTTCATCTGTGCTTCCTGTAAAAATTCCCAAAAAGCACTTAGAATTGCATAAACAAACCAAAATGACCCCACAAACACAAACACAAACACAAACACAAACACAAACACCCAAAAAAAGAGAAATGATAGATTTCAAGACTAAAACCATATCATATAAAATACAAAAAGAGCCTAAAGTTATTAAATCAACAACTACTTGCCTGTCTTGTAAGTGTTTCTTTTACAAATGATTGTTCTTGAGAAGCTAAGCGGTTCCGAGCCTCCTTCAACTCCGATGCTAATGACACCACGTTCCGCCGAAAGCTCTGCTTTTTCTCGTTCAAATCTTTTAACAATGGATCAAACTCTTGGACCGACATCGATGACAATGACGAGGAGGAGGAAGAAGGCGAGCAGGGCAGTGATTTCTCCGAAATTGACATCATTCCAAATCTTTTTAGCCAAGTGAGGTTGATGGTGAAGATCTGTATGGCGTGAATACAGTGAATAAAGTCGTAAGGGCCCAAAGATCAGAGGTTGGTCCTTACAGTGAAAGCTATTAACTTCATAGCTGCATGTGAAAGCGGTAGTTGTGCATTAAATTTTCATGGCCTTTAAGAAATTGTAATTTAAAAAATGATTATTTAAATAAATTGTAACTTTAAAAACACTGTAAATGGTTTGACGGATTCAACTTAAAAAAAATGCAAATTCATGCCAATTATTTTTAAAAAAATGAACAGTTCTACCAACATCATTTTCTCGAGATAATCTAATCCAAGATAATTGCACATATTTTTGAAATTTTATCATGCAAATAATACAGCTCCTCAGAACGTCAAACCAACTATTATGAAGAGAGAGAAAGATGAAGGAAGTGGTAGAGAGAGAAGCATGCCTAAGGTGCGTCAACCTCAACCAATAAATAATATTGAGTTAATAAGAGAGAGAGGCATCAACTGGGTCTACTGAACTTAAAGAAATCTGAACTGAAAAGTCTCAAATTTGAAGCTCATACCCAGAAAAATAAAGTAAAACAAAATTCACCATTCAAAAAGTTCAAGTCAATTTGAGTTTACAACTGACCCACATATCAAATTTCGCAGGAAAAAAGAAAGCACAAACAAAACCATAAAAAGTTCCGATCTTTTTCAATAAACTAAAAATTGACCACCTCCTAACCTCTACATGCAAAGTAAGTTCCTAAAAATCCCAAAAACAGATCCAAAGACACTAAGAAAACTGCAACTCTTACCAGTCACCAGCATCAACAACATGAGATCACAAAGAAATGTTTTTTTAACCCAGCAGAAACACACAGAGGAGAGTGAGAGAGAGAGAGAGAGAGAGAGAGAGATATACCAGGTGCTGAGTCATAGACCCAGTTTGAACAAAGAGCTGCTGAGCAAAACCCACTTGGGAATCTCTTTGTCTTCTTCCCAACATATGACAGACAGACAGATAGACCTCAATCAAATACTAATACTCTGTTTCAGCCCAACAACAGAGAAGGTAACACAATCGGACGGCGGTGAATCAGCTTTCGGGCATCATCCAAGGGCTCAAAATGGAAACCAACTTATCACCAATAAACCCGTGAAATTAGGGTAATTGATAGTAGGATTTTCTTTACAAAATTATAAATTTTTTGTCTTTATTCAGTGGAAGTTGCTGCATTTAAGCGAAATGTCGACGCCCAGACAGAGGCCTGATTGCTTTGGTTCGGAGCTTCCGAGCCTCGGGTTCGTAAATATGACGATTCTCGAAGCTATCACTTGGTCCTCCTTTGTTTTCAGTTTGACCCACAGCGCGGCAAATCCAAATTTTCGACACCGCCAATGGGGTCTTGACACGTTGGCCTATTTGGACCATTTTTGGATCTTCCTGTTTTAAACAATGACGGCCCGGTTCGCTTTTTAAACGGTTCATGCTTTTGGGCTCTAGCCTCTATCTACTTGTCTTTGTTTTTATTTTAATTTTTCGGTTGACTAGTAGTTTGAAATATATTTTTCCACACAAATTTAAATGAACAATTTTCTTTTTAAAGATTTAATTAGTACCTCATGTCAAGTTCACTTTATATATATATATATATAAGTGATATTGGGGTGAGAGAATCGAATCTAGAACTTCGAGTGCATAAATAAATGTTCTTAACTATGTGAGCTACAAACCCATTACAGTTCATTTTATATATCAGCCCATAAAAATGATATTAAACTCTCCATAAAGGACTTCATCCGAAATTAAAAAGCTCAAATTTATGAACTTAAATAAAGACCATAACAAATATAATAAATTATAATATTTTTTTCCTAAACATGAGTTAAAACAAAATGTTAAAGATTAAGAGGCCAGTCAAACACTAATTTGAGAAGTACTAAAAATTACAAGAAAACAATTTTAATTGGAAACATATTATATGATAAAGAAGACCCAAAAAAAAAATTTTGAATAACAAAAGTAGACCAAAATGGACCAAGCTCACCAAAGTAGTCTCAAGACAAGCTCAATTAGCTCTGACTTAGACAAGCTCCCAAGGCCCAAAATTCCCAAGTCAATTATCAGTCCGAAGGCCCAAGAGGCCCAAGTCACTCCTCAGAGAAACAAAACTCTCTGCACTTCTTCACGGCAGAACCAAGAAGTTCACAGAGTTGACACAACCTGGTTACTTCGCTCTCTCTGCCTAAAATCCTAAGATGTCACTTTTTCATGTCATTCTCTGCCTTCAGTTTTGTACTTCATTTCTCAGGTCAGTGATCAATCTTTCGTTAATTCTCTTTTACATATAAACTTCTTGTTTTACCGGAGGAAATAGCACAAACTGTTCATGAACTCTTACAATGCTGGTAAAGCTCCAGCCTTTGACATTGTCCAAGAGAATCCCTTTCTGGGTCTGCTCAGGTGCATGCATTTCTTCAGCTTCATGTGCTAAAACCGTTGAATGTTTCCCGGGAAAGAATCAAGACCCACCAAATTCATCCGACTTTGAACAAAATATCCAGTCTTTGAGGAATAAGCTTGTTCCTGATAACTTAATCCGGGTTTTAGATAACACTGATGATTTGAGCTCAGCAGTGAAGGTATTCAAATGGGCTTCCCTCCAAAGACGGTTTAACCACACCGCAGATACGTATTATCGGATCATTTTGAAACTGGGTTTAGCTGGAAAGGTTGAGGAAATGGAAGGGTTTTGTCAAAATATGGTGAAAGATAAATGCCCAGGTGTTGAAGAGGCTCTTTTGGCATTGGTTGATATGTTTGTTAAACATTGTAGGCAAAGTGAGGCAATAAGGGTACTTGTGAATATGAAGGCAGGTGGCTATAGGCCATCAATTGAGACATTTAATGCTGTATTGGGCGCTCTTGTGGAGGATAAGAGAGATTTTCAAGATGTATTGTTTGTCTATAAGGAGATGGTGACGGCAGGGATCTTACCAACTATTGAAACTTTGAATTATTTGTTAGAGGCATTGTTGGAGACCGACCACATTGAGTCTGCTTTGGGTCAGTATAGGAGAATGAAGAAGAAAGGGTGTAGCCCTAATTGTAGGACCTTTGAGATACTCATAAAGGCTCATATTGCAAAAGGTAGAGTGGATGAAGCTGTTATTGTTTTAAGTGAAATGCTTGAACTTGGTTGTCAGCCTGATTTGAGTTTTTATTCCACCGTAATACCTTTGTTTTGTCAGAATAATAGACCCGAGGAGGGAATCAGATTGTTCGAAATGATGAGAGCTTCCAATTTTATGCCGGATTCATTGATTTGTGGGGTTCTGTTACAGTGTTTATGCAAGAACCTTTGTTTAAATGATGCGATAAAGGTTCTAGAAGATATGATGGAAACTGGATTGACACCAGCTAATGATGTGTTTGCGGACATAGTAAATGTGTTCTGTAAATTAGGGAAGATAGATGATGCTATGAAGTTCTTGGAAGATAAGCATATCCTAGAAACTTCTGCCTGCAATGTATTGCTTGAAGGTTGCTGCAGTGCTGGTAAATTTCTTATGGCAAAAGACCTACTTGTGAAAATGTCTGAAAGTGATGTAGCTGATTGTAATTCGTGGAATATTCTTATCAGATGGCTTTGCGAGAATTCCAGGATTAGGGTAGCGTCTGAAATTCTAGGTAGAATGGTGGTGTCTTCTTCTCTTCCTGACTGTGCCGCATACTCAGCTCTAGTTATTGGAAACTGCAAAATGAGCAACTACAGAAATGCTCTGGATTTATTTCATCACATCCGTGCCAAAAGCTGGGTTTTGGATCCTACATCTTACTCTGAGCTTGTCAAAGGCCTTTGCCTAGTGGAAATGACTCATGAGGCCACTGAAGTGTTCTGTTACATGTCTAGTAATAGGTGCTCTATCCAGTCTTCCTCGTTCAATATGTTGATCAAGGGTGTATGTGAGACAGGAAAGGTTGATGAAGCAATAAGGCTACAACAATTGGCCTATTATTCTGGTACTTCTTCTACCGGTTCAACTTACTCAGCTATTATGTTTGGATTGTCAAAATTAGACAAGGCAAAAGATCTGCTAGTAGTTCTCTCAAAAATGTTGGTGGAGGGTTGCAATCTTGATCTGGATGCGTATTGCATACTCATACAAAGCATGAGTCTGCAGAATCGAGTGAAAGAATGCATATTGCTTTTCCGTATGATGGTCAACGAGGGTCTTATACCTGATTCAGAGAGACTATTTAATCTACTGTCTTGTATAGCCAACCTTTCTCAGCTGCACGTGATTTCAGATTCAATTGATAAGCTTGCTTCTAGTAGCGAAGCTCTGAATTCAGCAATTTATAATGTACTGATTAACGGCCTCTGGAAAGAGGGTTATAAACGTGAGGCCTGTCAATTGTTGGATATAATGTTGGAAAAGGGTTGGGTCCCAGATGCTAAGACTCATGGATTGCTTATTGGTTCTGCTGTTAGCGAAGAAGTAGATTGGAACGTGTTGGACTATGATAATTGTACTGTCCAAGATACTGTTAGCAACATCCTTGCAGAGGGATTAGATGTGACATGAATCATGATAATTCCATCCCAATAATCAATTCATGACCTATTCGTCGCTCAACTACCTTGGTGAAGTGTGCTTTTGTTACATGTTCACTATTGAAGATTTTGTCTCCAAAATCAGTCACAGCTGAGCTAGTTTGTAGCTGTGGTGCCTAGTGCAATGGATTGGGGGTATGATTGTTGCCTACCCTGTTCAATAGTTTTCTCCACCTTCACGTACCATGTGCATTGATCTCTTGTACAGATTCTAACCCTCAACCAAGACCAAGAAAGGTTCGTTGTTATACCAATATGTTCCTACAGCTTCAAATGTAATTCTTTGTCTATGAAATCTCTGTGGAAGTTTTATTGTAAACTGTTTGTATGTCTCTGAATTCACTTTATACATGTTTCAGCAAAAAATCCTTCAAAAAGTAATGGATGCGGAAGTCAGAATGCAGAACAGTGATGTCCTATTTGAGCTAGCTGCCTGGGAAGCTTTATGTAATCAAAAGAAATTGAAGCCACTTCAAATGTAGAAGATTGCCAAGTCAGAACCAAGCATCCCTAATGAGACTTGTTCGGACCTCACTTGTTGCGCGGTACTTTACTCCTAGGCAAGAAGGGTCAAGAATGAAATGATAGGCAAACTGGTGAAGGTTGGGATCGAAGATTCAAGCAGGGCAGCTTTTCCCTGTGCAAGTGGTTCATGAACCCTCCTTGTTTTGCTTTTAGTACTATAAGTTTGAACTGAAAAGACATAAAAAAGAAGTGTAAGGAGGAAATTGATAAGTGTCATTCTTCAGATAGACTTTTCAGAAATTTCCTCCTTTTTTAAAAATAAAAATAAAAATTCTTGTTGGCTCAAAATTAGCTTAATTTTCTTTTTGTTATTTATTGGTTGTTTGGTTGGATGGATATCTCTTTTAGTTGTTTTATTCTATTTCATTGTGTAATTTTTTCTTAAGATTAATTTTAATGTTGGTTGATTGATTGTATTTTTTTCCCAAATTAGTTGCCTTCAAAAGACTCGGTCAATGTCAATTAATACCAGTCTTACCAGAGTTTGCTTAAAAATAGCAGTCATAGGAAAAAGGCTTTGAACTTCTAGTATTATGTTACCAAAAACAAACTACTAAACTAAATGCAGTTAAGATCAGTTCTATTTCTTGTTGCAGGCGCTGTTGAGCCTCAAATACACGCTCGCATAGTAAAGGAGAGAGAACTACAGAAGAACAAGCAATTTGTGCCATCATCTCTTCTTATGTCATTAATTCCTAATGGATGAAGATCCGGAAGAGAGGAATGAAATTCTTAGCAACATGATAGTGATCGGGGTCTCCTTCGTGGTTATTGCCGCAGTTGTGGTGCTTGTCGTGGTGGATGTAGATAGCCCCAAGAAGACTATAGAACACCCGATGAACAACACAGGCATCCACATGAGCCTTGACAACATTTGTGGCAGAACTGATTACAGGGGACTTTGCCAAGACACTCTTAGTCCGGTTGGCAACAAAGCTGATGTGGTAAAATATTTTACAGCGGCTATCAAATCAACCCTTGCGGCAATGAAAAATGTGGAACACAATAAGCCAAAAGGTGGTGATAACCAAAAGGGAAAACTTGGGTTGCTTTGGACTGATAGACTTGGGGATTAGCCAGCTTGAATCTGTGTTAGCCGTTCGATCAGAGGACTTGTTCGGGAGGAAGTCAGCTGATGTTAAGAGCAGCCTGAATGCTGTAATCTCGTACCAACAGAAATGCCTTCAACAATTGCCTCCTGCAAAAGCCAAACCAGTTCTTCTTGATCAAGCGTTGAAGAAGCCCATTGAGCTTGCAAGAAATGCATTATGCATGGTACATAGCCGATGAGTACTTTGCAAGAGACGTCAAGAGGGCTAACAGCTTACACAAGCATCAAACAATTCTTTTTTATATAATTGAGGGAGGGAGGCAATGACATGAGCTTGAACGTTCACCCAATATGCGTTCTAGCTAGGCTGCACGCAGATTCTTTCATGTACCTTAATCCCAAGAAATCCAAAACAAAACTGATTCTTTTTTTCAATTCCTATTGGCCTATTTTCTTTTTTCATATTATATAAACATTAATCAGTCACTTGGTATGACTGGTCAGACCCACCAAGTTGCCATTTTTTATAAGAGTGGTGGCCATTGCTTTCTGGTGTGGTTACCGGAGAGTTGCCTTGGGGTCGATTTAAATGTTCGTGTTGACACATAATCATCATATAAATAGAGTCCACAGATCGCATGTTGGCCTACAGTTTGGTACCACTCTCCAGCTTTCTCATTCAACCCACATAATCTAACATTTGCAACTTTACAAAGGGAACCAGTGCACCGTGGTTTTGTGATCGATTTTCCCTGTTCAGTATCGCTTGTATATCGGAATTTTAAAAAAAAAAACAAAAAAGGGGAAGCAGAATGTTACACATGGAGAACTTGTATTCAATAAATACAAGCTCAAGGCAGCTGCTTTTATCATTCAACTGACCAAAAGGATAATTTACAAGAGAAAGGACCAAAACTACTTAGATTTTGGCATCTATTCATGCCATTCCAACTTCCATGGACCTTCAAGTAACTCTAAGAACATGCTCCTCCTACTACCAATGTTATAGTCATCACACGTTACACTAAGTCAAACTAGCAAATAACCAAGTTAGCAATACAACTACCAAAGGGGAATGATAATTACAACTACATACGTCAGGTTCCATGGCTTGGTTATTTTAAACTGAGAAACAGGTCCCATTCTGTCTCTGAGGTTCCACTAGTCTAGTACAGATTGTGATGCCCTTGCCTTTGTCCTCTGATGCAATCCTATTAGGGAAAAAAAAGAAAAGCAAATTCAGTTATTAAGGTATATTTATGCTAAAATACATGTCAGCCAAAACTACATTGAACCAAAAAAAGAAATGTAATCCTTAAAGCCTCATTAGCAGCCAGGGAACTCTATTTGAGACATCAAAACAAAAGCAGGTGCTGGCGCAAATTCAAACAAATGCAAGACTATACAAAGAAGCCATACCTACAATGCACTTGAATACTAATGCGCAGCCACCACGTACACTCATCAATAAACCAGTAAAAACATGGACGCATCGGAACAACATGTTTCTTTTGACAACTATCAAAATTGAGACGTAAACTGGGCAAAGCATTGAACATTATTCACAAAAAAGGTTGATACTTACAACGTCTAATACTCTACAATAACTCTTTGCAAGTGGACTTGTTGTGCCCAAGACCCTTGCATCTGCTGCACTGGAGTTGACGCTTAGACATCTCTTGTGGTCCATATTTCTTTGTAGTAGGCCGGCCGGGTGGACGGCGGGTGGGAGGAGGGGTTACGGTCACTGCTAGCTGAGAAGAAGCCTTCACCACGGGCATGTCTACATTCGGAACAGGATGTATTGACTCTGAGTATGTCAGTCTGTAGCTCTCGGTGGTAAAGTATCTTGAACAATAATCATACGGGCTCCGGCCCATACAACCAATGACAGCAATTGCATGGCAGCATGGTAAACCAGTTATCTGCCACCCTCTACAACTACAGTCCCAGCGATCAACATCAACAACTTCAGTGGAGTCACCACGAACCTCAAAAGTGTTACCAACCAAAAGTAGCACTTGGAGGTTTCGGACTTTCTGGGTTTCCTTATCTAGCTTTTCCTCCATGGATGGAGTCAGCCTTGTCAACCATTGAATAGATTCTGCCCTTCTTGTGTAGATCAACTCCATAATCTTGCCCCTGATCACATCAACCATCTGTGTTATTGGTAACTCATGTGCATCTGATGCCCAACTATAGAACAGCTCTCCAAAGTTGGATGTCATATGGTTATATCTAGCACCTTGAAAGAATGAATTTGCCCAGTTCTGGGGCTCACTTTGTACGATCCAATTGTAAGCCTCCAGTGAGATACTTTTAATGCTTTCAAGACAACTTTGGAAGTTTTCAGGCCTAGGTGCATAAGCAGCAGCATAAAGATCCTCAACCATGAGTCGCTTCACCTCATGAGAAAACTGCCCTTTCAAGTCTCTGATAAGTTGCTCGGTTAAGTATTGCAGGCAATAGCCATGGTATGAGTCTTTGAATATATCAGCAATTGATTCTTTTAATCCCTTCTGCCTATCTGCCACAAATGTTATAGGGCAAGTTATTGAGAATGCAGATTTTAGTTGTAGTAAAAACCAATGCCAGTTATCATCAGTTTCTGCATCAACCACAGTGAAAGCAACAGGGAAAACCCCATCATTCCCATCTGCAGCTGTTGCCGCCAACAATGTGCCTTGATATTTTGATTTCAGGGGTATGCTATCAAGGAAAAGGAGAGGCCTGCAACCTTGCTGGAAACCGTACAATGAAGCATGGAATGAGACAAATAGGCGATGGAAACTGGAGTCTTCCTTAGTCGTAAAAGTAGCAAGACTACCCGGGTTTGTCTCCATTATCTTGTCACAGAAGAACGGTAACTGGTTATATGCCTCTTTGTATGAACCTTGAAGCTGCTCCTTTGCTATTTCTTTCCCACGCCATGCCTGAAAGTAGTTTAGCTGTATTCCATATTCCTGCTTGATGTCGTTCACAATATCCTTGGGCTTATAATTGGGTAAGAATTTTAACTTCTCCTTAATTATACTAGCCACCCAACTCCTTGTTGCCTGATGCCCCGTAGTTGCAACAGCCCCTTCGCATGTATGTGTTGGATTCATCTTCTTGATACATATTAACTGAGTGGTTGATAACCTTGATGCATGAATTCTCCAAGGGCAGCCTTCAGCCTTGCACTTGACAGTCACGCGATGACTATCATTCTTCTTATACCTAAAGGCAAACTGATGTGCAATGGCATATTTACGCAACGATTCACGAAATTCATGAACACTGCTGAATCTTTGGCCCACACCCGTAATAGCATTCTGCCATTGCTGTGCACCTTTAGCATGCTTCTCATCGTTGTGGCCAAGAAGAGGGAAAATGGGTGATATTTCATTGGGTATATCAATATGTGCATCAATAGGGCTGGCATCATCTACAATATCAAGAGAGGCATCGAGTGGGATATCGGGCTGGGTGGTATCGCCCACAAAGTCCACAACGTCGAGAGATGCATCAACTGGAACCACAGTTTCTGATAGAGTTGTTCTGCTCGACCTAAAAAAATCCATGAAATTCTGAAATTTCACCAAAAAGAAAATTTCCAAAACAGTAGTTAAAATACTAGCATGCATGTCAAGAGAACTACCTACTGGCAGGCATGTTGGAGACATCAGGAGCAACTATTTCTTCTATGACATAAATATCAACGGTTGCAAAATCACTGTGGAATTTGATCATGCGCTTGAGATCCTTGTCATTGGAAACAGTAATCAGGGTCTTCTTGTTGCCAGGGAGGAAGTATTTGATGGACATATTGTCGTTGCTGCAACTAAACATTTCAGTCACCTCTGTTTTAAACTCGTTAAACGTCATCTGGTCATCAATGTCAATTGCATGAGCGTCACCGCCCCTATATGACAATGTACCATCTTTCTCAGTCAAGAATTCCCCCCCTGACTGACAAATTGCTATGATTTTCTTCCCCTCCATGATCTGTCTCAGTCAAACACAACAAGCACATTCGTATCAAATCATCATAACAGAATCAGTAAGCAATAGATATTATCTACAGTACATTTTGTCTGTTAACTGTGCACAATTTCATAAACAGGAGTGCCTCTCTCACCAGACATCGTGTCACTTCATATTACAGCAATAGGGGGGAAAAGTACTAGTTTAACTTCAGATTTCATTGCTAAGAAATTTAATTGAGCCTAAACTCAATACATCAATACATACTAAACTTAAGCGATCAGACTTTAACTTCTAATTAAGGTAGGGCTGTTTCTGGTTACTGACAAATGCACAAAATGTAAACAAAATTAAAATTTTCAGTCTTTAAAACTCATTATTTCATATTTATTTCTCAAGAAAACCAAAATGTAAAAGTAATACAAAATTGATCCAAATCCAAGTCTTTGGCAGCTAGGAAGGACCTAACCAGACGAAGGATTAAACTTTGTTGCAGATGCAAACTGAGAAAGGCAGCAACTTTCAAAGGCCCTAAAAGGGGTTTAACAATAAACGAAAGCATGAGCAAATGGGTACCTAAATTTCGATCGAAACAAATTGGAATATCAAGTTATACCCTAAAAGAAAGAGCCGATACTCTATGAATACCAAAAATTTAGACTTTTTAAGTGAAAAATTTAATCCTGCAGAAGGTATTCTGAAAACCCTAAATTCTGTAATAACGATAGATCAATATGTGAAAGAAAAAAAAGATCGGAAATTGAGATGATCACCTTTTAGAATTGAGACTGAGGTCTCAAACCCCAATGCCCAATTCGATTTTGAAATTGCTATTTTGGAATTGGGCTCGCAGCAACGAATTTTGGGAACGCTTAAGCATGCGCGTGAACCCACAAAATCATACCCATAGAGGGGGAGAGAGAGAGAGAGAGAGAGAGAATGGTGGTTAATATGGTTTGTTTGGTTCACTGTTTCTACGTATTTTGGATGTATGAATACGTTACAGGTGCATTGTCAATGGCACTGGGCAGGGGATATGTGTGTGTATGTGGCAATTTGGTTTCCCACCAGTTCATACTTCTTACTTCACAACCCAGTTTTTTCTTCCTCTTTTTATTTTCAAAAAAATAGAAAATAAATAAAAATTTAAGATTTTTCTTATTCTTATTGAAATAAAATAAAACCCTACATTTCATACTAAATTTATTGTGAAGACCATGTCATCTTTGTTTGCTTACAAGACCTACCTAGTGAATTAAATAAGTGTCCATTTGTAAAATATAAGCAGAGGATGAAACTTTTTTTCTCTTTGTTCATAGAAGGATGAAACTTTTTTTTGGGGAGGTTTAGTTTGTATGATTAGCTTTGTGAAGCTATATCATAAATAGAAACCAAGAAAAATAAGTGAGATGTTAATTTCATAGGTAACACATAATGCACATAAAAAGTTATAATCTTCAAACCCTTGGAAGAAAGAAAAGGGTACTTTGGGAGTTGACATTTTATGTTCAAACCCATTTTCGGTTCATAAACCACAAATGGCTAATAGACATTGAAGTTGAACCCCAATCGAAGCTATTGGATCAAAGTTGACACATTCAAGTTTTTAAAGGACACATTTATGTCACATGCTGCCTGAGAATTTGAAGATATTATGGCCGCACTACTATAATATTCTTAGGTCAATATTGTGTTCAAATAGAGTCCATTGGTGGAGTGGTTGTCTAAAACATCTCTGGAAATTACATTCCTTGAAGCTGACTGACAATTGCTTATGTATTCATACAGGAACATTTTCTGCATATCAAACCCAAAAAAACAAAAACAAAAACAAGTTCATAAACTTTTCTGTATAGATTGTTTGCATTCCAACTAGCAAGCATGCAGGAGACAGAGAACTATATATATAGCTCCTTTTTATTTGTCCAACGGATTACTTCAGGCCTCATTCAACTGCAGACTAACATAAAACCCCAGGTCAATAAAAAGTAAACAAACCAAATTCAGGAAATTGCAGTGTGTAGTATGTCTTTGCTGCTCTAGCTTACAAACAGATAAAGTGGATGAAGGCAATATGTATACCTCAAGAGCGCAAGTGAACCCGTCATGAACGAGTTGATTAATTGTATCTCTGAGCTTGTAATAGTCATCAACTTTGTTGTAAATCTGATGACAAATTCGAACGTACCCCGTTGTCAACACAACCTCTCCATCTTTGGGAGCTTGATAATGTATCCTGACTTCAACACCAAATTTCTCGCGTAAATGTGCCCATAACTTCATAGTATCATCATCACTTGAAATCCCCAAACAAGATGGTAAACCAATCATGATCATGCTAGCACACATATCAGGAGGGCAGCCTAGATTGGTTCCCCAAGCTTCTGCCAACATCTTCCCCATCTCAACAACAGCATCATGATTCATTTTTATGATTCCCTCAACACCGCCTTTGAACCTCTTAACGAACTCCATAGCTGAAGGAAGCACCAGATATGGACTATAATCCCTTGTCCCAACCCAAAAACTTTCTTCAGCCAACCCCATACCATACCTATGAGATACAACAGGGTGATGCAATTGCAAATCTGAATATGTAGCTGACTTCCTACAATACAGAAATGCAGCTGCAGGTGGGCAGAAGAACCACTTATACAAAGTACTAGCATAAAAATCTGCCCCAATTTCTTGCATATCAACATCTACGCACCCAACACCATGAGCTGCGTCTATGAAAACTTGTTCAACACCTTCTTCCCTACAGATTTTAACCAATTGCTTAACTGGCATTATAACACTTGGCATGCATGTGACATGATCAATCACAGCCAATCTCACTCTCCTACCATTACCCTTTTCTCTCTCCAATGCTTTGCTAAATTCACTTATAATTTCTTCATTGGAATTCAATGGAAAATTAAATTGAACTTCAATAACATACCCACCAGCACGTGAAAAGTAGGCCTTGATTGAGTTCTTCACCGCGCCATAAGCGCAGTGAAACATAATGACAGCATCCCCTTTGTTAAATTTCCCTTCAGCGAAGGCCCATGCTGCTTGCTGCAGGACTATGGCGACAGCAGTGGAGATGTTGTCTACAATGGAGACTTCATCCACATCTTCTGCGTTGATAAGGTCTTTGATTTTATATCTTGATTCAAGTATCCTGTCCTCAAGCTCATTAAAGTAGAAATGGTCCGGTTGGCAGAGCAATTTGAGCTGCCATTGTTGCAAGGCAGAGATGACAGAGGCAGGGCAGCAACCGAAGCTGCCATTGTTCATCCTGGCAACACCAGGAGCATGGTGAGCAAATTCAGATTGGATTTCGGAGTCTGTGATGAAGGAAGAAGAGAGCTTTGGCTCAATGGGAACATGGTTTTCGATGCCCTCAGCAGCATCTAGGTTAGAGGCCCTTGAGACTTGAAATGAAAGCTTGTGGTAGAAGAATTGAAGGGTTCGATAAGGAAGAAGAACAATAAGTAGAACATAGTAACGACAAAACATAATAATCTTCTCGGCCATGACCTGCGTTACTAAAAAACACAACAATGCATGCACAACAAAAAACATTAACAAATGAGGATCAAAGCCAACTGTATGGTTGAGGCAAGAATTATTTAAACATGATTTTTAATAATAATAAGTACCCTAAGCCGTTGTCGAAAGTAGTTTTCTTTCGTGGATGATGTTGGAATTTGATGATAATACTAGCTTCAAATTACTCCAAGAGATGCAAAGATAAGAGAGAGAATGATAAGTAGGGAATAAGAGCTCAGAGGTCTGCCCCAGATTTTGAAGCTCAGACTTTTTTTTTTTTTTTGGGTCAACTCAGACTTGTTTCTCTAAAGTTCAATTATTAACTTGGAGAGAGCAGCCTTTCTTGAAATTATTACAAGGCATAATTGTCGACATTTTGGTCTGCTCACCAACTAAAGTCTAAGGGGAAGGCTGAACACAGCCAATACCAATAATGACCCACGCGGCTTGCTAGAGGCCTTGAACTGATAGCAGTTGTAGCAACTAAAAAAGTTAAGGGATTAACTCTCACACTAATCAAAAAGAGATGAAGAGTAATTTTTCGAAAGCCTTTTAAGGGATGTATTGATTTGCCCATGAGGCCCAAAAAATTTAAGGCTAGGTTCAAATATATTCTTGGCTCAGTGCGATACCTTACTGAGAAGAAACACGATTTGGGCACTCGAAAGTTTATCATCCATGCTCGCATAAGTCATGATCCACGTGCCATACCAAACAAATATGTAATCTGTCACGCTAAGAGTTGTAATGAGCCTATAAAATGCATCGGCTCTATGAACCCATGCTAATTATCCCGTTAAGTGTTGTTTTGACTCGACCATGGTCCTTTACAAAACGATAAAATTTGAGCACGAGCACGCCAATCGACATGCAATTGCACCTAGTCATGCTACAAGCTTAAGTGAGTTCAAGCCACGCAAATGCCTGGGGCTTGCTGAGTGGGTTGTGGTATGGATGGTTACAAGCATTCACAAGACCCACTGATGAGCCAAGAAGTAGAAGTTTTGAGCTGCTTGGGAGCCCAAAACTCGAGTCCATTTCTTGAGCCCAAATATGTGGGTAAGCATGAAAGAGAGAAAAGATAGCTCATCACCTTAGAAAATTAGCCCATCACCTTAGGAAGTGGCCCAAACAACTTAGAAAATATCTTAGGAAAGTCTCTAGCATATGGCCAAAGACAAACCCAAGACAGACCATCTAAAAAACCAAAGGATACTTGCGTGTATAGGCTGATGGGAGCAAAACACCCTTTAGACCAACACAATTACCCACTTCTTTCTCCTACCAACTCTTACCATAAAATAAGGGAGGAAAGAAGGAGAGAGTGTAGCCAAAGATAGGAGATTGCCATAAGGACAGTTGCATGAAGGCTCTAGAGCTTTCAAAAATCTTGTCTCTATGTATTTGGATTGAGGAGGATTTCACAAAAAAAGGATGAATCAAAGTAAGAGAAGGGGAATGGAGGGGGAGACTTGGCAGATTTGGGAAGAACCATCTAGGGTTTCTTGGGAAGAAGGAGCTTCCAATGCTTATAAAATGAGGCATCTCCTACCCATTATCTGACCACATCCAGAAAGAGCAAGCATCCCTTATCACTACTGGAACGCTCCAATTTCGAGCTATGTTCTCCCATTCCTTCCCCTTTTCTCTTTTAGCAAACCGCTCAAGAGCCTGACGAAGCTTTCGTCAAGTTGCCGGAAATTTGCTCAAACCACCCATACTTCCACCCTTATCTTTTCCTATCTTCCCTCAACAAATCCTCTCAAAATTCCTTCTCCTCTTACTTTGAACCCCTGTTTCTCATAGGAAATCCAAGCCCTTTCTCTCTCTAATGCTAAACTCATAAATGCTCATCTTCCATACTACAAGCTTTTCAAGCCAAGCCAAAATATTTATCTGTAAGCAACTGTTGGTTTTGTTGATGAAGGAAACCAAGGTATTTCCTAAGGCTCCACAAACCTTTTGAAGCACCCTTGAAGCCTGATTCTTGAATTCAGACACAGAGGCAACTCCACCCCTTTGCTCTTTACAGCAGCCCAGGCTCATCTGTAGCTGCTAGAACAAAAAAGCCCCTACATAAATTGGAGACTCTGCTGGGGATCAGGCCGCTATCTTCACCAATGCCTCCAAAGAAAAAGACCAGAAGCAATAAATAAGAGAAATAAAAAAATAAAAACAGTTCCTCTTTCTTTTTTTCTTTTGTTGGCTATCTACTTTGCAGAACAAACATAATATAGATTATTGACATGCATCCTTTGTTTGTGTCTTAGATCTCCATTCTCAAGCAAGCAAATATCTTGTAAGAGGACTGGGCGCTTCAGCCAATATGCAAGCCGCTGACCACCGTCGTCAATTGTTGAGGCTAGCTCTGATGTTCACCTCTCCACCATGATACATCATCAACAAGTTTGGCCATCGCCATAAATCACCTTCATAGCAGCCCTCACCTTTTTAGAGTTGTGCAAACGCGGTGAGAGAGGGAGAAGGAACACTTGCTCAATGGTCTCAGCCTCATCTTTAGGAATGGCTTTACCAAGTTAAGATTTTTATTATCATGCCTCGTTGATCTCAATATAGCATATATATTGGTTTACTGTTTTAATATATTCATAAAATTTATGTTTCATTGAATAGTCTTAAGCATAGACAAAAGCATGTGCATTCGGTCTACCCAAGTAAAAAAAAGATTGATTGATTAGTTGTTATTTTTATACTTTGATGCATTATATGGTGTACAAGCTTGCATCATTTTCTTATTATTTATTGATCCACTACCATTATTTTACTTACCACTTGCATTATTATATTGTATCATTATTTTGTTTAGTCGTGAGTCAAATAGTCACACCATCTTTTTGACTAACAATTTCGAAACAAACGAAAAGGAAACGAAAGATGAAACATAAATCGTGGATCAACTAAGCCCTCATTCTATTCTATCAACCTGCTTATGGCTATGCATGATATTATTTATGTGGAGCATGCAATTATCTGCTCCATAAAGTTACATTTGTGGATCATGTTGTCCACGGACATCCAGTTTGCTTTCAGTTTGTCAGTGCACTTGACATTTGCCTCATGAGTTTCGGGGACGCCTGGACCGTGAGAGCCAGGAATGCGGATCAGGCTGACTACGGTCCCCTGAATCCTGCCAGTTTACGGCTCGGGTTGACTTTGTGTCACCGAGACCTGCCAGGGGAATTGACGGATATCAGGAATTGACGGAACTTAAGGGGTACACCTAGGTGGTAGTTGTAAATTGCTTTCAGTGCTTTTATGCGAGTTTTATTGATCTTGAACATGTTTTGCATATATGTATATAACTATGTGAATGCTTTGATCTCAGTACGAATATAATGAAGAGGAAAAATCTAGCTTTTGTATAACTGTTTTTACAGCGGGGTTAATATGTTCATATACTGTTTTTTTAGACCTTTATTTTTGTCCACTCACATTTTCAAATGTTTTGGGCCCCCAGGCAGTAGACGTGCACAGGAATCCACCACCGAGCCTTCTCCTAGCTTCCGTGCCCCTTCGTAATGTAGGATTTCGTTTGTAAAACGATTAACTCCTTTGTATATTTTTAGTAGCTGCTCTGATATTTGGCCGTAGTTGGAGAACAGAGTTGTTGGATAGTTTGTTTACGTATACTGGCAGTTGGTTGTAATTATATGTGCTCGTTTTGACAGGTGTAATTTTGGGATTGAACAAAATACAGGGGAGACTCTGCCGAATTTTCGGTAGAAGTCCAGACAAATTTTAAAATTTAGTTTGTAACTAGAAGGGTAAATAGGTCTTTTGTGCACGACATTCGCCAAGTGTCGGACACGCACAGGGTCCAGCTCGAATTCCAAAGCGGAATTTGGATCGGGTCCTGTCACAGACCATCTAAAAAACCAAAGGATACTTGCGTGTACAGGCTGATGGGAGCAAAACACCCTTCAGACCAACACAATTACCCACTTCTTTCTCCTACCAACTCTTACCATAAAATAAGGGAGGAAAGAAGGAGAGAGTGTAGCCAAAGATAGGAGATTGCCATAAGGACAGTTGCATGAAGGCTCTAAAGCTTTCAAAAATCTTGTCTCTATGTATTTGGATTGAGGAGGATTTCACAAAATAGGGATGAATCAAAGTAAGAGAAGGGGAATGGAGGGGGAGACTTGGCAGATTTGGGAAGAACCATCTAGGGTTTCTTGGGAAGAAGGAGCTTCCAATGCTTATAAAATGAGGCATCTCCTACCCATTATCTGACCACATCCAGAAAGAGCAAGCATCCCCTATCACTACTGGAACCCTCCAATTTCGAGCTATGTTCTCCCATTCCTTCCCCTTTTCTCTTCTAGCAAACCGCTCAAGAGCCTGACGAAGCTTTTGTCAAGTTGCCGGAAATTTGCTCAAACCACCCATACTTCCACCCTTATCTTTTCCTTTCTTCCCTCAACAAATCCTCTCAAAATTCCTTCTCCCCTTACTTTGAACCCCTGTTTCTCATAGGAAATCCAAGCCCTCTCTCTCTCTAATGCTAAACTCATGAATGCTCATCTTCCATACTACAAGCTTTTCAAGCCAAGCCAAAATATTTATCTGTAAGCAACTGTTGGTTTTGTTGATGAAGGAAACCAAGGTATTTCCTAAGGCTCCACAAACCTTTTGAAGCACCCTTGAAGCCTGATTCTTGAATTCAGACACAGAGGCAACTCCACCCCTTTGCTCTTTACAGCAGCCCAGGCTCATCTGTAGCTGCTAGAACAAAAAAGCCCCTACATAAATTGGAGACTCTGCTGGGGATCAGGCCGCTATCTTCACCAATGCCTCCAAAGAAAAAGACCAGAAGCAATAAATAAGAGAAATAAAAAAATAAAAACAGTTCCTCTTTCTTTTTTTCTTTTGTTGGCTATCTACTTTGCAGAACAAACATAATATAGATTATTGACATGCATCCTTTGTTTGTGTCTTAGATCTCCATTCTCAAGCAAGCAAATATCTTGTAAGAGGACTGGGCGCTTCAGCCAATATGCAAGCCGCTGACCACCGTCGTCAATTGTTGAGGCTAGCTCTGATGTTCACCTCTCCACCATGATACATCATCAACAAGTTTGGCCATCGCCATAAATCACCTTCATAGCAGCCCTCACCTTTTTAGAGTTGTGCAAACGCGGTGAGAGAGGGAGAAGGAACACTTGCTCAATGGTCTCAGCCTCATCTTTAGGAATGGCTTTACCAAGTTAAGATTTTTATTATCATGCCTCGTTGATCTCAATATAGCATATATATTGGTTTACTGTTTTAATATATTCATAAAATTTATGTTTCATTGAATAGTCTTAAGCATAGACAAAAGCATGTGCATTCGGTCTACCCAAGTAAAAAAAAGATTGATTGATTAGTTGTTATTTTTATACTTTGATGCATTATATGGTGTACAAGCTTGCATCATTTTCTTATTATTTATTGATCCACTACCATTATTTTACTTACCACTTGCATTATTATATTGTATCATTATTTTGTTTAGTCGTGAGTCAAATAGTCACACCATCTTTTTGACTAACAATTTCGAAACAAACGAAAAGGAAACGAAAGATGAAACATAAATCGTGGATCAACTAAGCCCTCATTCTATTCTATCAACCTGCTTATGGCTATGCATGATATTATTTATGTGGAGCATGCAATTATCTGCTCCATAAAGTTACATTTGTGGATCATGTTGTGTAGAAGTTACACACTACCAAAAACACATTATCATAAGTTTTGGTTATTACTTTAACCAAGTCTTAATCATATGTTTTTTCTTTTTATTTTTTTAAAAAGTCGTCTTTGCAATCCAAGCTTAATTCATTTGCACCGTTAATCTGGATTAATATATCATTTAAATGGATTAATACATTATTCAAACGGATTGATCCATCCTTCAGGTGGAGTAATCCATATTTAATATGTATTAATCTACCTTTCAATTTTGCATCTCCAGCAAAATTTCTCAGGGCCTTTCTTATTCCACTCACTACTCACTTATCTTATACTTCTTATCATTTTGTATTGATCCACCTTTGTGTTGATCAATCCATGTTACACACTGCAATGTAGATGCCAACTATGCATGTTCAGTGCTAAAACAATAGCTGCTCGGCATGCTTATGTCAATTATGTTAGTCATTTGCAAGTTACAATGCTTATATTATTTTTGTAATCATCATATGCTTTGGTCATGCAACATTATATCAGTCAAGTGCAAAGGACCCAAGCCTCCAAACAGCTAACAACTCGTGCTCTTTACAAGGCTGGGCCCCACATCCACATGAAACAAGACTCGTGCCTCAGTCCAATGTTTACACAAGCAAGCTGCAACCAACAGAAAGAAAAAAAAAAAAAAATTCTCCAAGGAGGCAACGCACACAGCTCCTAATATCCTCGAGAGCAACTTTTCCATGCTCCCTCAAGCTCCTTCAATACACTCTATATCAATACAACTGTCTGTGGATTAACCCACATATGCATGCAAAACATATTAGGCAAGCAAAACCACACCAAGTACTTTATTTACATGCCTAGCATTTTAATCAAGCAAAATATCAAATAGACAACATGCCACAACAAACCAAGCAAAATTGTCAAACCAACAGGCACTGTGTGAAGCTGTGTGAAGATATAGAGGCTATTTCTTTTATGCTCTCATGTATTGGATGTAGAGGAGGTGGTCTCAAAAGAAATCATGCCAAGAAGAAATAATCCATCTCCAAAACCATGCAACTCAAGCATTTCACTAGATACAATCATTTCAAGCAAACCAAACCAGATATCACAATATCAAGCTTTTCAAGCAATACAGTCATCATAAAAATGCCAATGTCAAAACTTAGCAGTTCTAGCTGTCGGAAGCACAAAGAAGAAGCCATGCTATAACTGTATTGAGGGAGCAAATTTCCCCACAAGAATATTCGCCCAAGATTCCTTCGTCTTCTCCGCCTCTCTTTCTCCCTGCAAAACAGATCGGAGTAAAAGGACCAAACCCGGGGGGTGTTGGCCAAAGGCCCTCCGATGCCTAAGTTAGGTAGAGTAATTCAAGGAAAACCGGGTGGCCGGAGCCTTGTGTGAGAGAGAGAAAGAGAGGGGGTGGCTAGGGTTTTTGAGAAATAACTTCTGTAGAGTTTAGTAGGAATTTAGGCGTACCTCAACCATTGTGTGTGGCTATGCTTTTATAGAGGTCTCGGAGGCTAGGGTTTCAGAGGAATAATTCCGTAGATGGAAGGGAATTATTCCTCCCCTTTTTGGATTGATTTGATTAATTAGGGATTTGATTAATTAGGGTAAATCAAATCCCTAATTGTGGTAGGTATCAAATCAATCCTGATTCAATTTAGGCAATTCCTCATTTAATTGGGGATCGTGGTAATTAACCAAATCAAATCTCAACCTAATTAGGTAACGTTCAATTTAATTGGATAATTCCCAATTAAATTGAGTAACTCCTAATTAGGTTGATTGATTCCCAATTTGGTCAAATAATCCCCAAATGGTAGGAATTATTTGACCTAGGGTTTGATTTAATTAGGTTCCCACAAATGCCCCCCAGCTTCTGCATGGCGCGTGGTGACATGTAGGAGATGTAAATTATCCGTTGGGCTGTCCAGCTGTAACTGGGCTTCCTTCGTGGACTTGGACTCCCGCGTAGAGGAGGTGTTTGACTTGCCAATTTTATGAACTCCCAAGTTGGAAAGAGTTTGCGATTCCTTGTATGCGATTGACGATGTAGACATCGAGATGCTCTGCCCCGACTCACCCCCTATGGAAGGGGGAATTGAAGAGCAGGTAACTGGAGAGGATGAAGCTGAGGTGGATGCAGTAGACGAGATGATGGCAGATGTCATGGTTCAGGAGTTGCTGAAGGCATAGCTAGTTAGGTGGATGCCGAAGAGGCTGCAACTTAAAGGTCTTCTGCTGGCGTCTCCAGGTAGACGAAGACTCTTTTTTGTTTCTTTTCAGCTTTTGTAGTTTGCTTTTTTGTTTAGAATAACTGGTCTTATTTGACCATCTTCTTTTTGTTGAACTTGGCCGGTTGGTCTGTTTGTGATGGAAATTTCTGTTACATTTTCCAACTTCAATTTGCATATTTGACTTGTGAACTGCTTGAGTAACCAGCCTATGTTTTGATTGCACGTCCTCCTTTAGAGATTTGTGAGTACCAGGGTCCCCCTCGAAGGACTCTGGGCATGCACTGCATATCCCGTAGGATGATTCCCCTTAGGAAGTTGGCGAGCACCAGGGTCCCCCTTGAGAGACTCCGGGTGTGTTCTGCACATCCCGTAGAATGATTTCCCTTAGGAAGTTGGCGAGCACCAGGGTCCCCCTTGAGGGACTCCGGGTGTGTTCTGTACATCCCGTAGAATGATTTCCCTTAGGAAGTTGGCGAGCACCAGGGTCCCCCTTGAGAGACTCCGGGTGTGTTCTGCACATCCCGTAGGATGATTTCCCTTAGGAAGTTGACGAGCACCAGGGTCCCCCTTGAGAGACTCCGGGTGTGTTCTGCACATCCCGTAGGATGATTTCCCTTAGGAAGTTGGCGAGCACCAGGGTC
>NC_047655.1:26245234-26248789 GCF_902201215.1 Prunus dulcis | reverse complement strand
CTCTTATTCCCTATTTATCATTCTCTTTCTCGTATCTTCGTATATTAATTTCTTGTAGTACTTTGCTGCTAGTATTATCCAAAAATTCCAACATCATCCGCGAAAGAAAACTACTTTCGACAACGGCTTAGGGTACTTACTAAAAATCATGTTTAATTAATTCTTGCCTCAACAATACATTTGGCTCTGATCCTCATTTTTTAATGTTTTTTTGTTGTGCATGCATGGTTGTGTTTTTTAGTAACGCAGGTCATGGCTGAGAAGATTATTACGTTTTGCCGTTACTATGTTCTACTTATTGTTCTTCTTCCTTATCGAACCCTCCAATTCTTCTACCACAAGCTTTCATTCCAAGTCTCAAGGGCCTCTAACCTAGATGCTGCTGAGGGCATCGAAAACCATGCTCCCATTGAGCCAAAGCTCTCTTCTTCCTTCATCACAGACTCCGAAATCCAATCTGAATTTGCTCACCATGCTCCTGGTGTTGCCATGATGAACAATGGCAGCTTTGGTTGCTGCCCTGCTTCTGTCATCTCTGCCTTGCAACAATGGCAGCTCAAAATGCTCCGCCAGCCGTGCAATTTCTTCTTGAATGATCTCCAGAACAGGATACTTGAATCAAGAACCATAGTTAAAGACCTTATCAACGCAGAAGATGTGGATGAAGTCTCCATTGTAGACAACATCTCCACTGCTGCTGCCATAGTCCTGCAGCAAACAGCATGGGCGTTTGCTGAAGGGAAATTCAACAAGGGGGATGCTGTCATTATGTTTAGCTGCACTTATGGTGCGGTGAAGAACTCAATCAAGGCCTACTTTTCACGTGCTGGTGGGTACGTTATCGAAGTTCCATTTAACTTTCCATTGAATTCCAATGAAGAAATCATAAGTGAATTTAGGAAAGCATTGGAGAGAGAAAAGGGTAATGGTAGGAGAGTGAGATTGGCTGTGATTGATCATGTCACATGCATGCCAAGTGTTGTAATGCCAGTTAAGCAATTGGTTAAAATCGTTAGGGAAGAAGGTGTTGAACAAGTTTTCATAGATGCAGCTCATGGTGTTGGGTGCGTAGATGTTGATATGCAAGAAATTGGGGCAGATTTTTATGCTAGTACTTTGTATAAGTGGTTCTTCTGCCCACCTGCAGCTGCATTTTTGTATTGTAGGAAGTCAGCTACATATTCAGATTTGGAATTACATCACCCTGTTGTATCTCATAGGTATGGTAAGGGGTTGGCTGAAGAAAGTTTTTGGGTTGGGACAAGGGATTATAGTCCATATCTGGTGCTTCCTTCAGCTATGGAGTTCGTTAAGAGGTTCAAAGGCGGTGTTGAGGGAATCAGAAAAATGAATCATGATGCTGTTGTAGAGATGGGGAAGATGTTGGCAGAAGCTTGGGGAACCAATCTAGGCTGCCCTCCTGATATGTGTGCTAGCATGATCATGGTTGGTTTACCATCTTGTTTGGGGATTTCAAGTGATAATGATGCTATGAAGTTATGGGCACATTTACGCAAGAAATTTGGTGTTGAAGTCAGGATACATTATCAAGCTCCCAAAGATGGAGAGGTTGTGTTGACAACGGGGTACATTCGAATTTGTCATCAGATTTACAACAAAGTTGATGACTATTACAAGCTCAGAGATACAATTAATCAACTCGTTCATGACGGGTTCACTTGCGCTCTTGAGGTATACATATTGTCTTGATCCACTTTATTGGTTTGTAAGCTAGAGCCTAGACATACTACACACTGCAATTTCCTGAATTTGGTTTGCTTACTTGTTATTGACATGGGATTTTTATGTTAATCTGCAGATCAATGACGCCTGAAGAAATCCGTTTGATAAATAAAAAGGAGCTATACATATAGTTCTCTGTCTCCTACATGCTTTGCTAGTTGAAACACAAACAATCCATACAAAAAAGTTCATGAACTGGTTTTTTTTTTTTTTTTTTCAGTTTGATATGCCGAAATGTTGGTGTATGAATACCTAAGCAATTTTCTGTCAGCTTCAACGAATGTAATTTCCAGAGATGTTTTAGACAACCACTCACTAATGGACTCCATTTGAACACAGCACTGACCTAAAAATACATGCCCTCAACTCTCTCCCCTTTAAATTTTTATAATAAGCAATTGTAACTGTTCTGAAAAAAAGAAAAAAGAAAAAAGAAATTGTAATATAGAGTGTTGACTGTCACTTTGAGCAGTGTGAGAGTTAAACTGTCTTTTTGAGCAGTGTGGTACCAAATGCGAGTGCTGCAACAAATGCTATCAGTTCAGCTATTGACTGCACTTGTTAACAAGCTGATATGATTTTGAGTAAAAATTTCAGTGGATATATTTATTAAAAACTAAGGCATGGGAAATGGTAAGCTGATAGTACTAATTGGGCGAAAATATTGTACAACTTAGAACAAGGCATGAAGTTGATAGTACTAATCAACTCGAATTTGTCATCAGATTTACAACAAAGTTGATGACTATTACAGGTTCAGAGATGCAATTAATCAACTCGTTCGTGACCGTTTCACTTGAACTCTTGAGGTATATATATGCTCTGCCTTCATCCACTTTATTGGTTTATAAGCTAGACATACTACACAGCAGTTCCCTGAATTTGGTTTGCTAACTTGTTATTGACATGGGATTTTATGTTGATCTGCAGATCAATGAGGCCTGAAGAAGTCCGTTCGATGAATAAAAGGAGCTGTAGTTCTCTGTGTCCTACATCCTTTGCTAGCGGCAGTGGTTTTGGTACCATTAAGTCCTTAAGGGATCCTTCTCGGCAACAAGCTATGCAAAAAAGTCCATATTTTGGTTTTTTTTTTTTTTTTTTGGGGGGGGTTGGTGGGGTGTGTTGTGGGGAGTGGTGTGGGGTGGGGTGTGGGGTTGGTTTGATATGCAGAAAAGTTCATGTATGAATGCATAAACAATTCTGTCTGTTTCAAGAGAGGATTGACATGTACGACTTGTTAGAAAACCACTCATCAATAGACTCCACTAGCAGGAAAGCCCGCGCAATGCTGCGGGTTTTGAAATTGCGTAGACAAAGTTAGACTGTTTATATATATAATGAGATTTAATTTATAACATTATAAAGGAGTGTAAGTTGGAAAAAAGCATGTAATAACATATTTTACAGGCTACTTGTTATGTTAAAGTACTACACTTGTTTTTATATACATTGAGATGTTTATAGTAGGAAGTAGACATCAAAATAGCAAAATTTGGATAGTTTTGTACAGCATGCTATTTAATTGGGCGAGCTTTGTTTTGCACTTTCTTCATGATTTTTTTCTCTTTGATGGAGGTCTTGACCCTGTTATAAAAAAAAGTGAGAAAATAGTAAATGTTAATATTGATGAATGGGGGAAATTGAGTTAGGACAATAATCATAAACATTTAATTATGTATAAACAGGATTAATATAATTTATTGATTTAATAAGAAAGTTATAAATAGTTTTTCAATGTAGGAAATACAAAGTTACAAAATTAAGAGAACTAATGAGCAAGTTGTAGATGGTTTTCTAATTGAAGTAATACAA